>NC_142042.1:39340897-39495494 GCF_982192425.1 Myodes glareolus | reverse complement strand
TATCATTATTTAATTTCAAATCATTTATAACTTATCCCTTCAACTGATTGTAGTTTTAGGACTACATGAATGAATGTTAGAACATGTATGCATCTCATCTTTTACCCAGTCCCCACCCTTGGTGATTTTGTTGGTTTTTTAAATATTCAATAAATGCTGGTGGGTGATATGATAAGATTCATATAAAAATGTCAAATGTGACTCTAGTCTCTTATCTGTCTTTTAAAATATAACTTGATAATATAATTTTCAGTTATTATGCTCTCTTAAAAACTTAAATAACTTAATATGTCCACTATATTAGTCTACAATTTCCATCATTTACACACTCAACATTTTAACTAAAATGTACTTAAACACAGAAAACATTTCTAATATGACAAGTATATACTATGGAGAATTAGTGAAGTTTGCATGCAAACTGAAAAAGCAGTCAATATAAATATTCTCTATAGAATATCACCAATATCGTAATTGCGAATAAATATTTAATAAATATTGCATTCAGGCAATAGATTGATTTTGGCTTAATTTGTATTTTTATCTAGTTAAAAAATAAAGATAGGATGCTAATATTTGGGAAGCATTGGATATTTTCTACTTACTGATCAATATTTAGTTAAAAATCAATGTTTAGTTCTACCATATCTATTTTAATAATATAGACAGACATTCAGGCAAAGGACTTCATTGTGACACCAATATAGGAGCATGGCTCTACTTGCAAAGCCACCTGTCATGTTTTATCAGGCAAAGTCTTCCATCCTAGGAGTACTTTAAACACCTTAAAACACAGGGAACGAATCATCGTGCCAAATCAAAGGGAAATCAAGTTAGCAGCATGTGCTCTACCACGTTGCTTTGTCATTTCTAAACCCAAGGAAACAAAGCATCCATGGCACTTAAACTGGCATGAACTTTTCATTGAGGCTAACCCATATCTGGGCACACAGTGAGCAGACAGCACTTGAGCCGCTCAATAGCCTTTCATGCCTCATTCCTTTGCCTCTTTCTCTGAAGCACAAAACAGTGTAATAGCCCACCTTTGAAGGAGTTCAATATAAAAGACAAGTAGGAGTTCTTCCTGATGACCACTTAATACATTTCAGAAACATATCATATATATCGAGTTCTTTAAAGCCAACATTTATGTTTAAATTGATGACATCCTTGAAAGCTCAGCTTGCATATCTTTATAGCAAACACTGTAATTCCACATTTTTAATAAAATACATAGAAGCACTGAAATTGTAGACTACATCTTACAGCAATTATTTATTTATCTCCAGTATTTAACTCCTTGGAGAAAAAGAATCAAGGGAAAGTGGCTTAGTAAATCAAAAATTGAACACTCAAAACAAATGCTTCCTAAGGTTTTGGAGAAATAAGGTGGACTTTGGAAAAATTCTGTTTCAGAAGAGCAATCTCTCCTGCCCAAATGTAGCCAAAAGGTACTGGGGGAAGAAGGCAAAATCTGTGGAAATAAAACAACAGAACTCTCTCGCGCACACTCCTTTGTTTTGAGAGTGACGAAGCTGTGATTCACTTGGATTTCAAAACTAGACTCCTGCCCAGTAACCTTTCAGCTCCCACCCCTCTCCAGTTGCTTTCCGTACACCAGCATATACCAGTTATAGTCATTTTGTTATTTTCTTTTGTTCTCTGTTATCATAGAAAAAAATTACCGTAGAATTATTGTTCTTTTTGTAGGTATAAAAGTTCTCAGGCCCTTAGATTTTTTTAAAAGCAAAGAAGGAAAAAAAAAGAATTGAAATGATGGTTCGGAATAGAAATAATTATTTAAATTGCTTTACTCTCAGAAAATTGAAAAGACAAAGCTTATTTTCATTTAAGAGTAGCTCGTTTTAAATAAGCCCCTTCAGGAATTGTTCCACAACTGGCCTAACCAGTGTCCACTAGATGACACTGTTGTATAAGCACAGTAATAGGTGGCGCTCACTCTGACAATAACTAGTTTATCTCCTATATACACATATATATGTTTAGACATTGTCAGTATCTCTTTCCAGATGAAACCGGCTTAGCATTTTTAATTGGATATGGTTGATAACTAGAACTTCACATGATTTAGGGTGAAGCCACCTACAAAGGTTAGCATGAAGGAGAAGAAAAGAAACGTCCATTGCAGTGTTCATCTCTTCACAATAGAAAAAAAAAAAATCTTTCCCAAATCCACATATTTCCCAGTTAAAACAGACCTTGTGGTAAACCTTCAGTGGAGTTGCGTTAGACCCGTGACTGTGACTCTATCAAGCGTTGGTTTTTCAAATAGCGTTTTGTGAGCAATCTTTTCTTTCTCCTTTTCTGAAGCCTCCCTCTCTTCTCTTGCGTATTCAATGCTTTCTCTTCATTTTGCTCGCAGACTGAGACTCATTCAGGTGCAGGCCAAAGTAAGGGGCAGAATCAATTGTCTTAAGGCTATTATTGCCAAGCTAGGAAACTTTAGCTTGGGAAAACTCAGAGCAAAACAGGCACTATGCTAGTGCACCTGTGAAGTCAGAACCACGAGGCGAGGCAAACTGAACACCTGGGATTTTATGCAAACGTGTAGACATAGAAACCCATGGAAGGCCTGCATATTTGTGTCTGTCATGTGAATTACTGAGGTGTTCCTCAGAAATTAGAATTCTTTAGGTTGATGCTCAAAATCATTGTTAAATTAAGTTTATTTGCTCTGGTTTCATTTTAATGAGATGGATGAAAATAGAATTTTCAATGCTCCCTCTATGTATTATGTACAGTAATCTCATACTGTTTATCTGAAAAATCTCAAAGGAGGACTCAAAATGAAATTACTCGAAGTGTGAGTGAGCTTGAAGTGTTTGATGGCATGTGACATGTCTCAAAGGCGAGTGCATGTTGTCACCTCTTTTTTTCCCCCTTTCAAACCAGACATGCTAAAGCTGGATGAAGATATGTGAGTTGACTTTCCCTTCAGTGGGGAGTCTACCCCATGTTACACTGCACCACTGCAGGCTACACTATGATACCACAGTGGCTGAGTCTCATCTACACTGTGCTCTGTCCATTACACCGGCAGATGCAGTTCCCAGGCTATACCATTACATCCATGACAAGAGGTAGAGAAACATGGAGAAGAGAGTCTCATGTCAAAGTCTCTTGATGAGAATATAAACATCATACGTACTGAGAAAGCATTAATGTTCTCTTAAGGCACAAATTAGAGGTTTGAACAGATGATTTTTGTACCAACCTATTTTTCTTTCTGTTTCATTTCACTTCCCTGAGTCTGTCTTTTTCTGTTTTCATTTCTCCTTCTTAATACTCCAAAAGGATGTACATGCAGTGCAACCTTAACTAAAATTATAGTGTCACAGACAAGGTTTTTTTATATACCAGATCTTCCATTATGAATACATTATATCATCTTATTAAGCCTTAAAGTCTCCTGCACATAATATTGCATCAGTTCCTATAAAGATGCCATGACATTGCGATACTTATAAAGCTCATGACAACTTCTGATGCACCGTGGGTATATGTGTACACTTGTACCAAGTGCTACTTGTAGCATGCTTCAAAATTAAAAACATAATAAGCACATACATATATCCATTCATACATCCATCCATACATTCACAAATAGAAGTTTTGAATAAACAGGGGTGAGGAAGGAATTCCTCTCAATGGTGGACTGTAAAACAGTGGTCTTCCTTTAACTCTAGAAAGACAGCAATGATGCAAGGAAGAAAGAGCTGTCATTAAGCTGAAGTAAACCAGGAAATGATGTAGCAGGCAAAACTGAGAATGCAAAAGAATTAATATTATGTCAAGGAGAATTACCAGGTCTTGAGTGAACAGTGGATGTTGGATACTTCTATACATCATCTCATTTAACTCTCACAAAATCCCCGAGAAGGGTTCTATGGACATTTATGTAGTGTAAAAACCTGAGGTTCTTGTATCCAAGTATCAAGTGTATGTTTTCAGGGCCACTGCGTGGTAAAATCTGGTTGGCTTTTAAAGCATTTTTTCAAATGCCATTTGACCAGTCCTCTCTCATTATAGTACAGATAAAGCAGGCTGGACTCCCGTGTCTATATGTCTTTGATTACACACTGATAAATGTGTTGAAAAAAATTCTTAAACACTATGAATGCATTTTCCTCTTTCAAAAGTGTATTTACTGCTGGTTAGTGGTCTAACCTTAATTATCAAAGGGTGTTTAACTCAAAATGGAAGTGCTTTGTGGATTACAGAACCTAGATTCTGTAGTCCTATGAAGTTGTCTACATAAATGAGACTCCTTTGTTCTGATTTTAAATTCAATACAGTTTTACTGCCTGTGATAGCAAGACGTCATATCTATTCTTATCCTGTGAATAGACTAAATACAGAAAAGAGTAAGGTGAGATGGTTCCCATTACAGATTTACAGAATGTTTGGCAGCCTCTGTATCTGCTCCCTGTGAGCTGTTGGTGATACGAAGGGCCCTGCATGATACACAGTGAGTGTGCGTTTCAGCAAGAGTCTCAGAGATTCACTTATATGCATAGGCACATATACGTGAAGCCCAATTCCCTTTCTCTTTCTTGGAATCATAGCTATACCAGGCTGGCCATTTAACCCTATGTCACCACATTGACACACATCCAAAAGACAGAACATCAGTCTTCTGAATGGCATTAACCAATTTAGGAAAATGCCACCTGCACTGAGATACTCCTTGTGAAATTGCAAGTACCTTATCTTAGTCAACTTTGGAGCTGAGTTTTGGGTCTCGAATGTGTTTCCTAACCCATCTTAGAAGAACTGAGGATGGGCTGAGAGTTCTCAGAAGTCCTCCCTCAGTTACTGCAGCTTTTCAGTGAGGCTCTACTTTTTATACTCATATTGAGAAGTGAGTTCTGATGTGGGATTCTCCTCTGTATGCTGTGAACACCATTGGTTAATAAAGAATCAGCTTTGGGTCAAATGCAGTGCAGAATAGGGCAAGGCGGGAGTTCCAAGCAGATAGAGGAGGAGAGAATAGGCGGAATCAATGGGATACTGGAATCTCTCCGGTAAGCCAAGACCTCATGGTGATGCACAGATTACTAGAGATGGTTGATTTAAGATGTAAGAGTTAGCTAGAAATATGCATAAACTAATAGGCCAAACAGTATTGCAAATAATATAATATCTGTGTGATTAATTTGGATCTGGGCTGCTGGTAACAAACGAGCAACATCCATCAACAGAGAGCCTTGGTGACATGAAGGGTACTGACTTTACTCATTTCTTTAAGGGGGAAAATAGAATTTCTATTTATTTTCTTTAAAATTTTCCATTTTCAGTCAAATATCTCCAGCAAGTCACCTCCCTGCCTCCAGTCTCCAGCCAATGTTATTGCTGCTCAACTTTACCATTTAGTGCTATTTCTTCTAGTGTTTGTCTGCATAAGGTACTAGATGCCTGATCCCCAAGTATGGTAGAGCTGAGTAACAGTTGGGGCCAAACAGAAGTGTAGTGAGGCCCGGCTTGTTGGGGTTTCTGTTCCCGCCCAATACCCCACAACCAGCAAGTCCCAGAGAAAATCAATCACACAGAGATCTCTATAAGTTATAAAACTGACTGGCCCATTAGGTCAGGCTACTTATTAGTTCTTATGACTTATCTTAACCCATTATTCTGATCTATGTTAGCCATATGGCTTGGTACCTTTTTCAGCTGGGCAGGTTACATGCTGCTTCTCTGGTGGTCTGCACAGGAGTGAAGAGGGAGCTTCCTGCTTCCCAGAATACTCCCAGTCTTTTTGCTCCACCCCTACTTCCTGTCTGGCTTTCCCGCCTATACTGCCTGCCTGGCCAATCAGCATTTTATTAAAATATGATTGACAGAATACAGACAATTCTCCCACACCACAGAAGTGTTTAGATCATGGGATCTTCTACTCTTGGGACGGATTAATAATGGTTTTAGAAAGTAAGCTCATTTTAGAATAAAATTTTAAAAAAGAATGACTCAGATCTCTTTCTGATCTCTTATTTCCTACCTATTTGGTGAATTCGGGGTCCCACGTCTTCTCTCTTTACAATGAAGCCTTTGCTGGAGCCAAATGGTTCCCAGTCTAAGCATTTGATTCTTCAAGACATTTACTAGAAGCAAATTTCATTTTTATAAGGCACTCATCTTGTGTATTTTAATATAGCAGTGGAAAATAAATCAAAACTCTGTAAGATATCACTAGTAACCTATGGCTGCTCATTTTTCCATTTAAAAATTATTATATCCTTATCTTGAAAACCATTAGGCATAGCAAATATTGGGTAATTATAGTCATGGTAAAATAAAGAAAAATAAAATCTCTTCCCAGTGGCCTTTGTATTCTCATTAGGTTCCTAAAAGATATTTTAGTGCAGAGAGTTTTGGGTGTGGCTGAGTTCAGTAATCTGATATTATTCAGGCAAGAGGAGAAATTTGGAAACCATAACTGTGTTATAAATATTATTTTTACTATCCTTTTTTCATATAAAAAGACATTTCATAAGACTACTTTCCAGGGGCTTGTCTTTGGTTGAGAAAAGAATAATGTATGTTTAGACAGAGACTTTTCTTGAGTATAATTAGACTTAAGAGCATTAAATAAGTAATCCCAGTTCTTTCTCAAGATTGACATTATTTGTGTGACATTTCCATAATTAGAAGATGCATTTTTTTAAAAAAAGAAACCTTACATGTTGAGGATTCTGAAACATCAGTATGCTCAGATGAGTAAACAACTCTGCTTACAGAGAGGGAGAGGGGAATCCAGAGCATTTCATGTTCCAAATCCATGGGAGTTACATACCTTCTAAACATAAAAATATTTTAGAATTTGAAGTCCTCGATTTCTCTTCCACACATACATTGGAAATTTCTTAGCAGTGGGAAATTTAATTTAAATAAAAACAAAAATGGTTGGAGGCATTTTCTTGGTAATTAGCCTAAGATATATAAGATGATTATTCTTATGAAATTAAGATTGTAGAAAGTGAAGGTTTGATGCTGATCATAAATACCAAATCATCATAAAAATATACACACAAACATTTTCTTCATTTTGAGAGCTCAGATTTTTAGAGTAGCGTGGATACACGCACACAACTTTCTAAAGAGGAAAGAACTATTTTATCCCGAGGATTCTGAAGCAGCAGGAGTGTTAAATATATGTATTTGTGTGTTTGTATGTGTATCATATGTATGTGCATGTTTTCTAATTTGTTCTGGGTATATGAGTAATGCACATGGCCACTAGAAGACTAGAAATAAACATTAATTTGGATTTTTTCTGAAGCTAGAGAGACAATGTAAGTAAGTGTGAGCCAGTAGCACATTTGTATATTATTGTCACTTTCATAACATCATATGAAGTGGGGTCAGAAGTATGGTTTGCCAACAAAGTAAAAATGGAATTTTTAGGGTATCCTTAACACTAAGAGTAGTGTAACTCATAAGTTTTTTTTTTCTATACGGATTGTTTTTCTCACTTCAGTGACAAAATACCCCACGAGAATCAATTTAAGAAAAGCAGGGTGTATTTTGGCTCCTAGCTGAGGAAACAGTCTATGGACAGGAATGGGGAAGCAAACAGTCGCCCAGCTGTGCTGCAGGAGTGGGAGGCATTGAGGATATCGGCTTCACTGGAATCAGAGAAAGAGGAACAGTGCCATATGGAACATGATCTTCATTGGCCCTTTGTGTTTCATCAACAATGATGCCATCCACATCTAAGGTGACTCTTCCCTCCTAAGTTACATAACTCAGGGAACAACCCCACAAACATGCCCAGAAATGTGTTGCCTTGGTGATCCTAAAACTAGTAAAGTTGATATTGAAGATTAGTTGTCGTATTTCACAGTCTAAATGTTGCCATTGGGTGCTTATTTTCTGTTTTGGGCAAAAACAACCGAAACTGAGCTTCTGTGTAAGAAAAGCAGTCTTTGAACACTTTGAATGCTAGGAGCTGCCTTGTAAGGTTCCTATCCCTGGAAATGTTCTCTTCTCATTAAAGTAGTATAGTCAACTGTCTGTCTGATACAGATATGCTGGTGGCTTTCCTCTTGCAGAGGAAGTGCGCCTTGACACTAAGTGGTCTATTCCTCAATACTTATCTCTACCTCATTCACTATAAACTTCTCTTTTTGTTCTCTCTCTCTCTCTCTCTCTCTCTCTCTCTCTCTCTCTCTCTCGTCACTCTTTCCCTGCCTTCTCCATTCTCTTTCTCTTATTAATGTAAACTCCACAGAGACAGAAATTTCAGTTTGTTGATTCTTAGCTTATTCTCCATTATTTAAACTAGCACATAATTAATATACTATATGCTTTTTCTTTTATGTATGGGTATGTATTTCTGTTACACTGTGCAAAGTACTCTTTTTGATTTCATACAATTTCTAAAAATTTGCAAAAAGTGTCAATTTCTATATATTAATAATAACATACAGATTTTGTAAAGGGCACACAAATATTATATACATAATTGGTCTCTGATTTCCCTGTCCTAGATGGATTTCTTTTGTTCATTTGAGCACTTGTAATCATCATGATACTCTCCTTTCCAAAACTGATGTAGAAAGAAAAATATAGATTGTTAAAATTAAGAAAACAGAAGAACATATTGTGTTTATTTTGTCCCACTTTTATCTAGGTTTCATAGAGAAAATTCTTTGGTCATATAATAAGAATCACGTGGCGCTATCTATTTGTTCACTAAACACTTATTAAACACTTACTCTCCATCATACATTTCAAAAGCACAGTTGTAAAGCCTGTCTCGGTGGTAAGGGATTGAGATACTAAACAGGAACATACATGTTCTTTTCTCTGAGCTCACAATAGAAACGACACACTCACGTAGTTGGAGTACAGTTAAGATTTCATTTAGGATTTTTATTTTTTATTATGTTTTTTATTTAAAACAATTTTTAAATTTACATATTTTAATATATTCTTTCCCTCCTCCTTCTAGTTCTTTTCCTCCTCCTACCTACCCATACAAAGTTAAGATATTTCTCAAAACAAGAACAAAAACCAACTAAAAATCAAAACACCAAAAAAGAAGCAGAAAAAAATAAACAAACACACCGAACCGTAAGCAAATAAAAGTACACGCGCGCGCGCGCGCGCGCGCGCATGCGCGCGCGTGCCCCCCCCCCCCCAGGCAAAATGTGGAGTCCATTTGTCCATTTTTATGTTGGACAACTTTTACTGAACATGGGGAGTGTCCTCGAGTGGCTGTTATACCCAGTGTCACTCCACTCAAGAAAACGATTTCTCCTTTTTCTGGCAGATAAAATGACAGTACTCTTGATAATATTTACCCTAGAGGCTAGGTATTCATTAATTCAAAATTTAAAATATAACAAAATGAAATTTAGTAAGATAAAAAGAAAACTACCACATCGAAATTGGCCAGGACAAATCAACAGAAGGAAGAGACCCCCAAGAGAAGACATAAGAATCAGAGACCCATTCATTTTCACACACAAGAACCTCATAAAAAAAACACTAAGCTGAAAGCCATGATGCACAGAGGACATGGTGCAGACACATGCATGCTACTTTAATCTCTGTGTGTGTATGTGAGCTTGCTCATGTTGATTTAGAGGGCTTTGTTTTTGTGGTGTCCTCCATCTTCTCTGGATCTTATACTTTTTCTGTCTCCTCTTCTGCAGATTTTCTTGAACTCTGACTGGGAGGGATTTGATGGAGCCATCCTATTTAGGGATGAGTGTTCCAAGACCTCTGACTTTCTTATTAATATCTGTCTGTTACCTCTATATTTGTTCCCATCTTCTGCAAGAGGAAGCTTCTCTGATGATGATAGTTGAACAAGACACTAATCTAGCAGAATATAATTATGAATCATTTTATTACTACATTTTTTTTACTTCTTTTAGGCCTATATTATTTGGTTTTACTCTAGTTCCCCGACCTATGTACTCTAAGGTTCTTGATAACTCATGTACTGTTGGTTGTGTGTTACAGTTTATGGAGTGGGTCTTAAGTCAAATCAGTTTGGTTGGTTACTCCCATAAGTTTTATGACACTGTACCCTAAAATATCTTGCAGATAGTACACCATTTCAGATAAAGGGCTTGTGCCTGGCATGGTATTTATGTTACTCTTTTAATGGTATGTAGATTATTTTCCTATACCAAAGAAGCTTGAACATAGGGATCAAGACTATGTAGGGACTAGCTTGATATTTCCACATTCAACATAGGTGCTGCCATCAACAATGGGGGCCTTGTAGTCACTGTGTAGATATCAACCTACAGTTTTGGCAACATTCTGAGTTGCGTGAAGATTCCTGTGGGGTTCTTGGGTCAACATCTTATTTAGATGTTACCAAATCTGGGTACTTAAAGATTCATTTGCTGACAAGAGATGTCCAGTTGGAAGTCTGTCGCCTCCATCCATTATTTTACAGTTTCATTTAGATCACCTTTGTCCCAGATTTAAGACGACATTTACTAATTCATTTATATGTATGTGTGAGGGCAGAGAGCACCTGCTTGAGGCCAGAGGACAACATATGGAACCTGGTTCTCTCCTTTCACTGTGTGGGTTCTGAGGATCGAACCAGAGGAAGCATCAGGTTTGGCAGAAAGTGCCTTTACCAGCTGAGATATCTCACTAACCTGTTGATAGCTTCAGCTAAACAATGTTTGGAAATGTCTACATAAATGTTAACTGGACGCCTATATTGTGTTAGATATTCTAAGGGCTGAATAGTTTCCTAACTTCTGGGAGGCAGACAAATGAACAGGTGACTGTCAGTGGTATAAGTGGCATCACCTATATATTGTAGCAGAAGTGCAGTGGAAACAGGTTCCACACTGATGACATTTCCTGCATGCTTAATTAGAGAAAAACCTTTTAAAGAGAGTATTTATCAATACTTGGGCAAGCACAAGTAAATGCAATTGTCTAATATGCTGTAAGTCCTTACACATCCTGGTCTCACTGAACAATGGAGATAGAAATCGCTGGACTGTGGAACAGAAAGGATAAATCTGCTGCACAGAAACTGTGGTCTCCACTTCCCTGGTCCAGCTGCCTCACAGCAGTCCCAGGAGATCCTGACTTCTTCTCCTACCCAATTTGGACCTTATGCTATCATGTGCTTCAACCAAACTCAAGTCGATGGCAAAGAATAAAGGATCTCTTGATGAAGCTGATACAAGGTCACCTCCTACACCGTGGATGAGAGTAGTGAAGAATAAAGAGTTAATGAGATGAGGCCAAAACTATGAAACCAATGGAGAAGACTTTGGTGACAAGAGAAGGAATTATGGTATGAAGTTCTGAGTGAGGATGCATTTAGCTTGCCAGTTGAGGGGAAGAACTTTTCACAGCATAGTTTCTGTGTTGACTGGATAGTGTGACCTCCTCTGAGCATGAGTTTTACTGCTATGAGATAATAGTGAAATGACTTGACAGTTACAGGGTGGCCTCACAATCTAGAAAGTGACTACACATATCTCCACACCAGCAGAAGCGCTCAGGAAATTGCTAGACTTTAAGGTCCTCACCCCTAATATGGAACCCTTCCTCAGATCTAAGATGCAAATTAGCTGGATGTGGTGTTATCTTTGTGGTACAATCTGAAATCATAAAATGATAGACTCCTAGACAAGGATAGTAATAAATACTGTGATTTGAGACTCTTTAGTCAATGAAGGTTAAGGCTAGATAGTATTTTTTAAGCTTCTAACTCAAATTATTTCAAGAGTACAATGGACTCCACTTCTCTTGATGGGAAATTATTTCTTTGTTATACTGTTAGCTGCAGAAAGAGCAGCTGAGTCACATATATTGCTTCTTATCCCACAGGCTTTCTCGGTCCTGTATTTCATGTGCAGAAACTGTTCAGGGAATCTTACTCACAAGTTTGGTACAAGCATCTTACTTCTGTAGTCTTACCTAGACTAGCTCTGATCACTGTGAACAGACTAGATTGACTGGTGATGGGGATAGCTTTCTTGTAGCAAATCTTTGTTGTTTATCTTCTATTCTTTACAGTCTGTAGTCTTGAGATTTTGTCTCCTTACAATGCTATGGATGGAACCCATGTCCTTGCCTATATTAGGCAAATATTACTGAGCTATATCAACAACTTGCCATATACGTCAACTGAGGTGAGACTGCTTTTACCCCAGAACTGAAAGACATTTGAGGGGCAGAAATTTTTGCCTGCAGTCGCTTGATTTCTCCAACTCCCTGATAGTGATGTAAAAATCAACCTAAATTATAGCCTGAACTCACCTGCCAATTCTGAAGAGCATTCCATCCTGCCCTTGGCTGCCCTCATACATGTCAAACTTTTTTTACAGGGCTCAAAGTCTTCATCGTCTGCCACCAAGCCACATATCCAATCTATCTGTGACACCTCCACTCTGAACTTACCATCTTTCCCCTTGCTCCCATAATCAATCCATATTCTTTTCAGTCACTTCACCTGTGATGTTTGGTTCTTATTTTTTCTCACTGTACAAGGTTCTACCTTACTTCAGGACATTTTCATACACGTATATAACTGTGAGCATATTCCTCCCCCATGTTCTGGTCCCCATTTCACCTCCACCTACCCTTACCCCCATTAGTCTCTTTGATTCCCATAGATAATTTTTTTCTCCGTACACATCACATGTTAAACACAGTCGGGAAGAACAGACTTATTCTTTCTTTCCAAAGATATTTACTTACTTACTTACTTACTTACTTACTTACTTACTTACGTGTGTGTGTGTGTGTGTGTGTGTGTGTGTGTGTGTGTGTAGGCCAGAGAAGTTGCCATCTCTGGATCTAGAGCTCTGGATCTAGAGTCACAGGTGGCTGGGCCTCAACCATTCTTACTTTTCAGCTATTGAATGAACAAATTAAATCTGGAGCGATGCCTCAGTAGGCAAAGATGCTTGCAATACTACTGGGAGGCCCTAAGTTAGAATCTTCAGGACGCACATTAAAGCCAGATATGTATCTGGAGAAACTGTAATCCAAGGAAGATGGGAGGCAGAATCTGGAGAATATCTGTGGAGCTTGTGCGCTAGCTAGATGGAAAAATGTAGCAGGTAAATAGGAGACCCTTCCCCAAGAAAAGTGGACATCAAGAATCAACACCTGAGTTTGTTGTCTAGCCTGCACACACAGCGTGTATCCATATTAGCACTCACAAATGTACACACACAGACAAGACAAAAGAAGGAATACTCTACCTAAGTGTCTTTTACTGTACTTGTGTCAATCTGTCAATTTAGGGACAAACCTATAAACTTGGAGGAGGCACATTGCCAGAATCACACAGAAAACTATCTTCCTGGGCTTTCCCCATGTGTGGGTGGAGCTTTCCGTTTCTATATAAAGTCTTTTAGCCTTGTTTGCATCCACATCCAGTATCCAGTGCTGTGCAGGCTTCATTGTGGGTCTTTAAACTCCCTTCTATGAAACAAGGCGGAAAGTTTGGCTTTGAAGTCCCAGGAAGCCATGTTGTCAGTTACCTGGGGAACCCATGGAAGTACGCGTGAGAGCAGGCATTAGAGACAGGGAGATCAGAGGCCACTTCAAAAGCGGCAGGGGCTATTCAGATTCTCTTTTTTAAAGGGACTCTGATGCCAGGCAATGGTGTGCTGTACTCTTCTGTGCTACCTGTTTGAAATGCATTTCTGGTTGAAGCATTCAGGGGCCTCATTTGAAAACCCCTGTTTCTGAGGGGAAACTGTTTCTGTTCTCACTCTACATAGCAGCATTTTAAAAGAGCCATAGACCATGCCAGTGTATCACATCTAAAATTTTTGAAGGGTGGGTAGGAGCGGAGGGGAACAGAAGAGAAGAGGGTAGCTTGCTGTCCTACCTCTACTACGATACAATGATTACTTTAGGGTTGACCTCAGGCTCCCACACATCCTAAGGGTTTGCTAGACATTAAGCATATATTTGTAGATGGATATGCTGGTTGAAATAACCGCTTCCCTACCCTGTAAGAAAAATCTCCTCTTTTTTTCAAGCAGCAAGGAATGAGATTAGTTGTGACCATCCTGCTTTGGAGTTTCTCTGACAAGTGAATTTGGCAACCGAGGAAGAGACAAGAGGATGGAGAAGGGAAGCAGAAGCTCTCCTGGATGTGGTTCATTCTTGTGCACAATGATAAGGCAGGCGATGGGAAGGCTTATTTAACTAGAGTAGTAAGTTGCAAGCCCAGGATAACTGAAGACCCCAAAATGAGTGATAAGTAGCCTTTCCCCCGAAGACCTCTAAGAATGGGCACAGGGACAACTAATATGTCACTACTGGTCAATTTTTCTTCCCTCCCTAGAAGTAGAATTCCTTCATGATGTGGTCCATGTGATGGCTGTATTGTTGTTTCAACCACCGTAGCTCACTGGTAGATGACAGTGTTCTTTAGGTTTAAAAAAGACTGAAAATTGAAATGAAATATCCTTATGTTTGGATGAGACACTGAGGAAATAACTCCACAGATCTCTCATACTTGAATCAGACTTCCCAGTTGGAAAAACAAGAGCCGCACAAACAAGCACGTTCCCTCCCTGCTTTATTTGCATTGCGGTGCTACATTCCATTTCAGAATCAGAAGGGACATGTTTCACAGAATAGAAATCAAAACACTCTGGGTTGAAGGGAAACAATGGTCGTGATTCGGCTCCTACTTTTTATGTAAAAGTTAGACCTTATGATAATGTAGTTGTGCTGCATTTTCAGCTCTGATGTGTAACCTTTGAAATAAATTGCAATATTCTCTCCTTCTACTCTTGGCACGCACTGGGTGATCATAAACAATAATCGCCTAAAGGTTATTCGCTCCATAAGCCATGTTCGCCACATGAAGTAGGAAGGATGACTCAAAGATATGAGATATGTTTTCCTTTCTCAGAGACATGAAAATTATTCTTTTTTTCTTCTTTCTTTTTCTTCCTTGAAGCAGCAAATAGCACAAATTTTCTAATACAATGTAGACGTCACGGATTTCTGGGATGTTTATTGTTTTTCTATTTCTCTTACATTTTACTTAAATTGGATGATGGAACGTAGGTATTACTTTTTTGAGTAGTAGGAAGAGAGTTCAGTTATTTAGCCAAAGACTGTTCGACTATTTCAAAGCAAATGATTTGGTTTGAGCTCCTTTTTCTCCAGAATAATTTATATGAATAGATATGGTTAGAAGAAGTAAGCAGACCTCATATGTTTTCTTGTACAGAACTTGTTCACTTGCAAAATATATTTCAGGAACCTTTTAATAAATCCCAAGAGAGCTTAAGACAGACTTGCTGCAGCAACTACAGCTCCTCATACAGGAACAAAAATCTGTGGTTTGTAAAAATTGAGCTCCAATACTGTCAGTTTTGTTGCTTCTACTTTCAAGAAAAAATTGATCAATCAGTATTACTGTACCTAGAGATATGTTACTATAAGTCAGGTCCATCTGCTGACGAACAATACAGGCAACTATCCCCTCACAAGAAAGCAACATAGCTGGAACTCTCTTGACACACGTATTAGAGTCAGGCATGTGCTACGTGGACAGTTAAAACATAGCCTGAAAGTTATATGGAAGGGACAGTCAAGACAGCAGCCCACATAAAACCTGGTGGGGGAAGATTTGCCTGTACTGCCAACTGGAAGCTTACACATTTCAAGTCCCTGCACATTGTAGTTAAAGAATGATCGTGGGATATTTTCAAGACGAAACTAGGAAAATGAAAATGCTTGTCATCTTTTATCCCCCCTGTTTTTCTGAGGAAATAAAAAGATTTTAAACCATTTAAAAGCTTGGTGATCATCTCACATTGCTGTGAACCAGATTCTGTTTTTATTCTTCAAATCTCATAATTAAAGGATGTTTCTGGGGTGTTGTAAGGTCAGTTAAACAACTCTCGCTACTTCTCCCATTCTATTGAATCTACCTTATAATATTCATTAACTTTCTAAAACTGTGGATGAAATTATTGATTACCAGTTAGGGTTATTGTGAGAAGATTTTCTGGGCTTTGCATCATTAAGATAGAATCATGAAACAGGAGCTAACATCAGGTGGGTAAGATCAGCAGTTACAGGTAAATTGGAAGAAATCGTGAATAGGAACTTTCCCTCTGTGTTATCTTTTATCATACATTCATAAATATCATATAAAATATCATAATAACATGATATTATTATCATCATCATCACTATTGATTGATAGGGATATAACCCAGAATCTTTCACATGTCAAGCAAGGACTCTACCACTGGCTTGTATCCCCAGGCCCTGACATTATTTTTGAGTTTATAAAGTGGTTTTCTAGAGGACCTTAGATATTTATATGATATTTCTGCGATTCATGCTTTCATTAAATGTAAAATCTTTCTGTGGAGGAAACACTAATATTAGCAAGAACACCGAGTATTTAAAATTTAGAAAGAATCAGTAGTGGGCTTGGATAAATCTGGCATGTGTTGTGGAACTCTGGCTCTCATTGTTCTGTCCATCAACCAATCAGTTAGTGAAAAGACAGATCATTAATTTAACTGGCATCCAGCCGGGCATGACTTTGGGAGGAAGGGGAGCAGCCATGGCTTCTTGTTGGAGTTGTTTCTCACTGAATTGCTTTCTTGGGTAATAGATAAAGACTGGAGACAGTCAGAATCCTCAGTTTACATTCGTGAGCTTAAAGGGACAGTTAACTCTCCTATGGGCATTTTTTTTAAAGAGTAAAATGTAAGAAGGTAGAAAATGCAATAAGAAAAGCCAAGGTAATTCATTTTAATGTTAGTGATGTATAAGCAAGGTTATATATCTTTTGGACAAATCATTGTATTAATGTTATATGCAGGTGGACTGAGTTAAAATTCAGAGCTGAATACATTTTTGGGAGCTGAGAATACAATTTTTGGCAAATCTGCTTATTTATTTATTTTTTCTTTTCTGTCCTTCGTTCAGCCACTTTACTTGCCTAGCACCTATAGAAATGCATCCAGATAATGTGACTGGAGTTTATGAGTCCTGAAAGAATTTGCATTTATTTTTGTCAAGAGGCTAACTGAAAGCAGGGAGCTTTCTGTGAAATATTCTAATTAATCCAACTCACCATATTTTGTATTCTGAAAATCCCATCAACTCAAATTCAGCTCTTATTTTAAGAAAGAGGAATGGAGCAGAAGAGTCCCTGAGGAGGAAGAAGGGAGGAATTAAAATGAAAGGGAAAGGACTGGACTAAAAGGGGGAGCCAAATGGGTAAATTCTGCATAAACATCCCCTTCTCCTGCATTCCTTCCAGGGACCCCTGACCTCTGCCTTACTGGAGAGCAGCATCCCCTTGTCAGAGTATATCTTACTCATCCAGGTAACCTAAAATCTTTTAAAAAGCTGTCTTCAAGTCAGTCAACTTGTGAGCCAGAGTCTACGAACCCCTACTCCCATGCCTGCCCGCCTCCCCCCACCATGGCAGCCTGCCCTCGCCCCATGGTTGCTCACTGCGAGTTTCTCCATATGTAAAGGAAATCACTTGGTGCTCAGTAAGACAGAAAAAAATAGACCCAATTGCTAAGACTCTCCACTTGAGAATGTGTTGGACAATGTCTTCTCAGATGTCAGTGTGCAGATGAATACTTTTAGACATTCATTCAGATTCGCATGCAGTCAGAACAGCAGCTTGGCTGCTTGGAGGAATCAGATTAGAAATGAAGTCATACCTGCACTGTGCATAAAAACATGTTGTATTGTTTGTTGAATATCTTATGATCAATCCCAAGGTATGTGTCCACACCATACCCAAATGTCCTCAACTACATATAGTACACTCTTTCAGCCATTAAAAACCATATTTTTCTTTGCATGTATGTGTGTGTGTAGTGTCTATGTATGCATGTGCTCATGAGTATGGATGGCAGATCCTGATTTGGGGATTTTTTCCTCCATTGTTCTTCCCTTATTATTTACTAGGTAGGGTTTTGGCTTAGATCTATAACCGACCTATTCTTGCTAGTCTAAGCTAGGCAGAATCCAGGATACCCTGTCTCTAACATCCAGATTCTTGAATGACAGTCTGGTGCCACACTGACTTGACTTTTATATAGGTATGAGGGATATGAATTCTAGTTTTCATGCTTGCAAGGCAAATACTTTAACTACTGAGCCATCTATACAACCTCCAATCTAATTTTAAGTAGTCTTGAAATGCTATAATTTCCAAGGAGATTTCTCAACAATTGTGCATTTACATAGGACTGATAGATAACTTTGAAATAGGAAGTAACTTCTCACTTTTGCAACAGAATAAGCCAGATACCATAGGAATAATATATCTGGATGTTGCAAAGGATAGGCCAGACACAGTACATGTGAGTGTTTTTCTTTGTACATTTAAAATATTTAAACTCTTATCATTAAACCAGCCTACAATTCACAACCCCAGAGAACCCAGACAACAAAGAGGACCCTAAGAGAGACATTCATGGATCTAATCTCCATGGGAAGTAGAAAAAGACAAGATCTCCTGAGAGAACTGGGAGCAGGAGATCATGGAAGAGGGTAGAATGGAGGGGAGAAGAAGGGAGGAAAGTGAAAAAAATCTAGCTCAATAAAAACAATTTAAAAAGAGAAGTAAATAAAGAAGTAAATTAAGTTTTCCGGTATATGAAAAAAATGCATCCTTAAGTGTAAAGCCCAAAATGTTTTCATGTGTACTTTATTTAAAGTTGCTGACAAAGTATTTAACATACTATGCAGGTCAACTGTAGGAAAAGCTCAGTTGCCTTAAAATTGTCTTTAAGATTTTTTAACTTATGTAACTATACAGTCTGGGGAGAAAACAAAAAGAACGAGTATATTCCAGCTTGATCTAAATGACGAGCTTTGAGAAGCTTCTTTTATGAAATATAATCAATATACTTCCCAGAAATGAGCTTTTGAACACCTTAAAGTTCATAAAAAAAACACTTTTCTAAGAATTTCTATGAATAGAATGTGTTCTTTTAAATTCTGTAGAATTGAGGACATTAGAATTAAACCTTTTTAGTTTGTTAATAATTGTGCAGCAGCCAGATTCTAGTTATTTATAACTAAAGTAGTAAACCTGTTAGTCAGAATAAGAATGAGGCTCTCAAATAAGACATTTGTGCTGTTAGAACAGGATATAGATTGGTCTTATATTTTTTTCTTTAATCTGTCTAAATCAATTAGACGTTTGAATTGTGGTTTTGCATTTCCAGGAAGCTTCATTGCTTTCTATTATCCTCATGACAAAAATAAACAATTCCTTTTGAAATCATAAAGAAAAATGCCTCCCATTGAGTTGATGTTTTATGCTGTTATATGGAAGAACATATGTGTAATAAAAATGAGAAATCATGGATCAAATAATGATGTTGGAGTCACTTACATAAACAATAGAGAACATTTTGGATGAGCTCCAAATATCATCGCTATTGTTTAATTTCAGCCCCTGTTATGCATCTGCCCAGGCTAGTGTCAAAGATAATAATCTCACCAGATAGATGTAAAATGCGCAACTAAAATTACACAGCTCCATTATTCTGTTTACATAGAGTGCTAAGCCTTCCTTTTCCAGCTGACTGACCCAATAGAGCATTTCATACATTGAACTCCCTTGCAAATTTCAGTAGGCTGATAGCTATTTCTTCGTGCATACTAGGTCATTTTCTCCCAGCATAGGCTTAAAGTAACTTAGAAAAGGCATTCATATGTTGGCTTTCTAGTGAATTTGTTCTTTGCATCTTGCTCTCTGCCATCACATACAATTGTGGGCTTCTAAAAGGAGGAAGGGTGTTACTGGGAGTCACAAGATGCCAGTTAAATGACACAGGCAGGATCTTAGTGCCAAATCATTCATTCAGAGAAATAGAGGAAGACAGAGACACGTATGTATGCATTGCAGTTTTCCTCACTGAAATGCTTCCTGTCTCTCAGCATATGATAGAATCCACAACTGCAAGAACAACTTAGAAAGTTATCCAATCCAGGAGTAAGGCTTGCACAGGAAATAATTCAAGAGCAATTTTCATGTGAGATAATAATAAGAAGTAGAAGGAAGGAAGGAAGGAAGGAAGGAAGGAAGGAAGGAAGGAAGGAAGGAAGGAAGGAAGGAAGGAAGGAAAGAAGAGAGGGTGGGAGGAAGGGAGGGAGGAAGGGAGGGTGGGAGGATAAAGAGACACAAAGAAATACAGAGACAGAAAGGAAGAGACAGAGGGGGAGGGAGAAAAGGAGACAGGACAAAGAGACAGAGTGGCAGAAAGGGAGAGAGGAAAAGAAGACAGAGGGAAGAAAAGGGGGAAGGGATGGGAGAGAGAGAGAGAGAGAGAGAGAGAGAGAGAGAGAGAGAGAGAGAGAGAGAGAGAGAGAAAGAGAATACAAAATTCTTACCAGAATGTTTTTAACCCGTATATTCTTAAAATGAACACTGAAAGGTAAACATTGCCCAATTTATGTCTAAAGTTAAGGTAATTGAGAAACTGTGATTTGTGGATGGAGAGAAAGATCATATTCTTCTGTGAAGTTCTGGACTGATACACGCAATTTCTGCCATTCATTGTCTGTGAATGCAAGGCCCCACAGTCTAAGTAGACCTGAACAGGATCTGCCTCTCCATCACTGACAGTTAATAATTAAATCAAACATTATATTCGGCAATAGAACATATGCATCAGCTTCTTTCAAATTGCATTTCCTTCCTGTTAGGTCCATTAGCGTAAGCCAGACTGCCTTTAGAAACCCCCTTATTGCTGCTGTCTTTCAGCACAGTTCCTGAAATGGATAATGTGGTACGTATTATGGGCAATTACACAGAAATCCCCAGTGACAGGGCTTGAGAGTTACAGAATGAAACAGCTGGAACTGCGGAGCTAGAAGCTAATCAGAAAAAAAAATAGTTAAAAAAATATAAACTAGATAAATAAAACAAATAAAAACACAGTTCTATAAAATCATTGTTCTTTAGAGGAACTGCCTGTGCCTACAAGTGTCTCTGGGATCCAAGAATATAACTCTCTAAATCTAAACATGTTCTTCATTTATTTATTGCCAACTCTTTAAGACTCCCAGTATGGTAGCATGTAACAAACTGCACTGAATCTAGGGATGGAAAACAATGATATTTTTCTTTTCAGTTTGTTGACATGGTACTTACATTATTAAGTGCATTATGAGAAACCTGGTTTTTAAAATTTTATTTCTATGAAAGCATATATTGTGCTGGAAGGTGGGTTTCTGCTCACTAAATGAGTATAATACTTTTATCTTGTTATTTTATGTTCAGGCTTCAGAGTAAAGTACTTCTGCCTTAGAGAATTTTTTTTAAAAGAAAAAAAAATTACATAATCTATCTCCGCACTGGGTTTGGATACCGCAGTTGTAGTGTTCTGCCGGAGAAATCAGATGCCGGCATTGCATGTATACCTAAGGGACAAGTTTGATTTTTAAAGGGAAAGAGATATACTCTGATTTCTTCCACAGTTTCAGGCAAGAAAGTAATAATGGATTTTGATGGCAAAAATGTTACTTGGTTTGGTTGTAAGCAAAGTGCAGTTTTATTTTATGTCAATGAAGTGCTATGAGATTTTTTTTTTGGCAAAATGACTTTATAACTTGAGAAATAATGGAACAATCTTCACAATAACTACTGGGAAATGAAACAAAAGTGGGTGCAATTTCAAACTTTAAATATAGTTACAAAACAATTTTCAGATTTGTTACTACAGTCATCCTCAGAAATATGATGATATTGCTGGCACAATCGGTATGCAACTTTTAAAGAGCTCTTCTTTCTCCCCTGTAAAGACACGGATTCCACAGTCACAGCCAGATTTATGTGACTGCTTATGTACTTTCAGAGGGCTTCAGTAGCCGATATCTATTTCAGCAGCACTAAAATGGCAGTGGGAGGAGGAAGCTGGACATAAAACACGCCGGCCAGTCTGATGACACTCACTGTCATTGAGCCCTGCTTCCCTTACAAGCAGTGATCTTTTGTTGCCGCTAGTCTCCCCCACCCACCAGTAAAAGCTTTATTATGGTAGAGTGGAAGGAGAGGAAAGACGTTAACAAGACAAGATGTTAAACTCGCAGAAAGACTTTGTCTCGTATTATGAAAAGCAATGCTCATTTTTACAATAAACCCCATTTGTTTTACTGTTGAAGCTTTACTGGTGGCTGTATAGTATATGTGAAGACATTCAGGATACCCAAATGTATTTGGTAAGCAACAAACCAATTATAGGGGACTTGTTTGGAGCCTAAATCCATGAATTTCTGCCTGTTTTTCATGAGGAAATGGTAATCAGAGTAGAAGGAAATGATACCTAAAAGAATGTTGGTGCCATGGGCAGAGCTGCAGAGAAACTGATGGGAAATGAACTCCTCTCCATTCACTTTTATCTGAATTTAGTGTAGCAAAGGGAGGGGAGACTCTGATTTTACTAATTCTAACACAGGATCTCTCCAACTATGTCCCTCCTCTTCATATTAAGTAACTATTTTGTCTTGGCATTGCTTAAATACAAATAACTAGTAGTTATTTTGTCTTGGCATTGCTTCAATACAAATGACTAGTAGTTCTATATAATATAAGATAGCTTTTACAGCACATGATCTCATGCCAGATTCCCAGGAATACTTGGAACATTTTACCTAGCTTTGCCCTTCTCATCATGTCAAGTTATAATGTAGAGATTATTATGTCCATTTTATGGATGAGGAGAATAAACGAGAGGGCTTAATTGACTGACCACTGACATGTTAACTGAAAGAGCTAAGACTTGAAACCAGCAAGTGTAGTCCAGAATCTAGGCACGTAATATCACAGTATATTATCATTGACAATAGATACATTTCAAACACCTATGGTGCAAAAACTGTCAGGTGTCATGATGCAAACCTCCCAGACAATTGTGCCATTTCAAATATGACTAGGCAAAAGCTATAGCAAATTTGTGTCTGGAAAAAGTAATGGAGGTTATGCACTATTGTTTTGGTGACTATTATAATGTCTATGAGGTTTTCATATTTAACTTATATCTCATTCTAAACATAGAAGCATTAGGTACCAGCTAATATCATGCAACATTTAAACCAACTATTATGTAATTTAAAATCCTTTGCTTTGGCGGCTGAGGAAATGGGCTCGCTGAGTAAATACCACAATATATATGATCACTGACAATAGATGTTTTTCAAGCATGAGGACCTGAATTTGAATCCACAACATATATTTAAAATGTGGACCACTGCTGTGTGTGCCTATAACCCTAGCATTGGAGGATAGAGCCAGGCATATCCCAGGAAGCCACTGATCGGTAAGCATAGCCACAACATTAAGCTTGTGGATCAATGAGAGGGCCTGTCCTAAGGCAGGACAGGATAGATAAAGCCATCTAACAACCTACTGTGCCCTCTGTGTACATCCATAGATATGTGCACATTCCACACTTACATACTTGCACTACACACATAACATAGACCCCCCCAAACATATATACATACTCACAAACACAAACACACATACAAATATTTTGCTTCATTTTAGTGGTTACCCCAAAGAAGACTTTCTACTCTTGGCTGGAATGGTTCTAATGCATTTGGAAAAACATACATACCAATAATCTAGTGCACCTCAGATATTTTTAAAAGGTAATTGTAATATATCCTATTATATAAAGTAAAGAAGCTCTACATTTCAGTCCCTTAAAACTGGTTATGCTTCATTTCTTAAACAATGTGTGGAGTTTTAAAATGAAAATATTAGAAGAAAATATAGGAAAAAATTTGTATGTGTTTGAGTAGTCTGCCCCTTCTAAGGGAGTCCACACTCTCACAATTCATACAGAATAAAAACTTAAACATATGGTGAACATAACATGAATTGGAAAGAACCTCAGATTATACACTAGGAAACTATACATTATCCAAATGACATCTAAAAAGCCAAGCATGTATTAGAGAGCTGGGTGATTTTTCGTGTAAGAGTTTTATCTCTTGGTGTTTCTATACATCTTCTCAAGTGGGTTTCTTGTCAACTTGAAGCTCCCGCTTCAGTAGTGGCTGACTTGATACTGTGGATCATGTGATGTGCAAACTCTTCTTGTGGCCACCACTGCAGGTGTCCCAGTGTCTGAAAGAGTAATTTCTAGTTTGCTCAGCTCTAATCAACTAGGTGACTTAAAAACGTTCAGGGATAATGGTCACATTGATGGTATTCATGGAAATTTTTGGAGTGGCGGTGACCCAAAGTAATAAGCAAAGTTACTTTATCTTTGGATTTCAGGCAGGATTTCCAAGTCCATGCGAATGAAGACTGAAATAAGAAAGCTTTTCTTTCCTATTCTCCTAGTAACATTAAAAAAAGAAAAGATGCCACCAAAGGAGGAATAGAAGTTTGTCACTGATAATTGACAAGAAAAGCTGCTCAACAGACAGTGATCTGTTAGTCACAACTGCCAAGAGGTCCACTGTTTTTATCTGATAACCTGACAAAAATAAAAGGTGACAATAAAATTTGTGTTTCTGAGAAGGATGTGCGAGATCACGGAACATCAGTGTACCCGATGAACACCATGAAAAGTGATGTAAATTGGATGTCACAGGTGAGAAGCTGGAGGCTCCGGAATGTAACTGTCTTATCTGAGGTTGCACAGCTGATGAGGGATTGAGGTGGACTATAAAGCCAGATATTTAGGACCCAGCTTTTACCTCCATAATTAGATTCTATGGGCTTAAAATTGTGCTGATAATTTATGGGCCCCAAATGAGTTAATTTATTATTATAGTGAGTTCTCTTTTATCCAATTTTTACAAATAAGAGTTAAGTGGAGTGCCCTGGGTTTGTGATTACAGTGCAGATGCTAAAATAATTTCAAAGAGCATTGACTTCCCTCCACCTGCTACATTTACATACTGTCTATTTGATGGCTAAGCACACTGATAATAATAAGGTCATTGTAAATAAGGGGGGAAAGCCTCTGACCATGTAATTTTAAAACCCCACATCCCAATTTACATGCAGGAAAATAAACTTCATACAGATTAAAGAGTCAAATGAATAAACAAAAACAAAATATTCAAATCAAAAGCAAATTTCTATTCCTTTTTAAGATGGTGGAGTCCAAAATAAAAATAAGGGAAAGTGAATCCTCAGTATTGAGGATTATGAGAGAGAGGAAGTGGTAAGGGAGAGAGAACTGGTGCTAGATTATTTTGTGTTCAACATTTATATATGTGTTTTATGCGCTTATTTATTCCTCTGAAAATAGACTGTTGGAAACCTTGGCCTTAGTACCCAGTGCACCATTTTCTCACTGATTTCTAATAATACTTTATATTAACTCCGTTTACTCAGTCTCAAATATTCTGTGTTCATCTTTTGCCTTTTCATTTTGTTCTGAATGTTTTGACAGTATTTTGGCACATCCCCTCATAAAAGTATGTAAATAAGACCTCTCTCCAGGAAAACACTGTAAGAGCATACAAAAATCAGTTCCATATGAGTGTGAACAAAATGATCCTCAAATGAAATATTTCTTCTCATTGTACCATAAGCAACTTACAAAGAATGACATTGCATCTGATGAAGAAGCTCCATTACAGATTAACTTTTATGACTTCTTCTAGGTGAAATGGGAATATGCCCAATATTTATGAAAGACCATAAAGTGATTTGTATCAAGAACATTTAAAAAGTTCAACAATATAAACTCCTTTGTTCAATATTCAGGAATTAGTATTAGCTCCAGGTTCACACACAGAGTTGACACTGGGTCTAATATTGTCAGTTTAAGAATCCAGAAAGGAAACAAAACAACTTGGGAATTAAGCAATTATGGCAACATTTAATGATAGAACAAATTGTTCAAACAACCTCTTAATGAAGAATAAAAATCATGGATGTCAGGTAACAAAATATACATTCATATTTGTATATATGCTTCCAAATAAAAGAGAAAATTGCTGTATATATTTACATATGTATGCATGCCTGTGTGCATATACACATATGTTTATACATGTATTTATGTTGACATACAGATACATATGTTCATGCATTCATATGTACATAAATCTGTATATACATATGTACATATTGACAACTGATTGACAAACATATAAGTGTTAGAAATAGAAGAATCTAAATCAGTGCAGTCACACTTGTCTTGGTTGTGTTTGCACTTTGGACTAAACATCTGTGAACTTGAACTGGTGGTTTTTATCTTTCAATGAATTTATATTATGTGTCAAAGAAGATGAATTAATATGAAGACAACTTTTCATAGGATCCCTTATTTTTCTACTAACATCTATGAGATAATGACACACATTTCCATTTTATATATTGACAGTTTGTACCCCTTGTCAATTTCTCTTTGTTTTTTATTCTCTCTTTTTATTGTACAGTGAAAGAATAAGTTATTGGTTACATTAATTTTGTCTCTGTTTTAAAGTTTATTGACTTGACTATGTGTGTATATGTGTGTACATATGTGTGCATGCATCTCTGTGTGTGAGTATGTGTTTGTATATATGCATGTGTTCTGCTTGATTTAGATTTCTTTTGTTCTTTCTCTTGTTATTTGAGTTGGAAACATAGATGACTGAATTAAAAATTGACTATTCTTAAAATAATAAGCATTTATGCACTTTCTTGTAAACATTAACATCACATTAGTGGTTTCTAACTGGCTTAAATATAGTACATTTTCTTTCAGTTTATTTTGATATTTTCTATTTTAATGGTACATAAACTCATCCAATATATCATTATGCAAAATATTCTCATAGCACTAAAAATTTCTCTGTTCATTCTTTATTATATCTTTCTCCCTCTTTGCCCTTAAAACACACTATACATTTGATGTGTATGCAATGCATGATATGCATATATATTTTTGTAGTATATACATACTATCATACAGATATGACTTTTAAGACTGGCAATCATGAATAACACTACCATAAGCATAAATGTAAAAATGTTTATGTGAACATACATGTCAGCTCATTTAAAAAAATGTCAGTAGGCACAAATTTCTTGATAGCATGGTAGGATGAACAGTGTTACAAGATTTTTTTTCCAAAATATAGTAGCACTTACAGTTTTGCTAGTATGAGCTAAAGTTCAGATTACTTCAAATCCTAAATAAAATTCACCTAGGATTTTTGCTGTTCTAATTGCTGAGTAGCAATAGCAGGGTAACTCATAGTTGCTTTAACTTTGCAATTTCCTAATGATATAGGATGCTGAGCATCTTTTTATATGTATGAATATATGCACACACATATATAACTTTTAGAATAGATATGCATATATATCATTTTTAGGAGAGGGTTTCACCTTGGTCTTATGCCCTTCTGACATCATTCTCAGTACTGGTAATACACGTGTACCATCCTATCTAGCTTCAATATAATTTGCTAATTTCACATTAAATCTTCTCTTTGACTAGTGGATTATTTATAATACATTGTATATTCCCTTGTACGTGTAAATTTCCTTCGTATTTTGACGTTTTGATATGTAATTGAATTTTGGGTTTTGATGTCTAATTGTATTATACTACTGTTTTGTTAAAACTTAATTTTTCTAAGTTTGTGGAAGATTGCCTATAGCCAGTGTTATGATTTACTTGGGGAATATTACTAGCTTCAAAAGAATGTGTGTAAAGAAGATAGGGAAATGTATTATATTAATAATTGTTATATTGATTAGGTCCTTTAGTCTTTTAGTATATTTGATGATTTTATAACTAGTGATTTCATTCATTTCTCAGGAAGTCATTTTGCATTCTTTCAGATATTCTTTTCAATCTTGTTAGTTATGGTTTACGTTCTTTGAGAATGCAACAATATTCTGGTGCATGCATATGCATGATTGCCATGTATTCGCGGTGAATTAGACATTGTATACTTTTGTATAGCTTCTGTTTATTTCTCTCTGGTACCCTTTACCAAAGACTATTATAGTTCAACCACCTTTCTTTTTTGCTTATTTGTAAATTTATCTTTTCTATTTTTTTATAATTAACTCTTCTAGAGTTGCATGTAAGTAGTTTTTTTAAGCAACATATAGCCATGGTCTGTTTTATACATATACAGCTAATCTCTGTCGTAAATTAAGTATTTAGACTCTTCATGTTCAGCATAATAATGGTTGGTCATTAGGTACAGCACCATTGTACATTTCTCTGAGCTTGGAACCTACTAAGAATGATAAGAACACAACCCTGTTAGTAGAATGTGGGAGTGGTCCACAAGGTTTGGGACTTGGTTGGCTGATGGGCAGAGAAAACAGTACAGGATATGTTCCTTAAGATGTTCAGTAAAAAGTTCCTTTCAATAAGGCTGCCTACTTCCTGTTACTTTGGTTAGAGAACACTCAAGAACAGGATTATGACCATCATCAGAACACTCAAAAGACCTCGTTCAATACATCCACTGAAGGAAGGATCTCAATTAAGGTTCTCTTTATGCAGAAGTGGTTCCACATCAGATACTAAATGTGTTGGTGTCTGAAGTCTATACTTTCTAGACTCCAGACCATATAAATGGAGTTCTTTATACCCCGTTTATGGAATCTTCTTCTTCTTCTTCTTCTTCTTCTTCTTCTTCTTCTTCTTCTTCTTCTTCTTCTTCTTCTTCTTCTTCTTCTTCTTATCTTGGATGGGGCATGACAAGGACAAAACAAAAACCAGAAAAATCCTGGAAATTCACAAGCTCCTTGCCAGTCTGTCTTCTCTTCACTTCTCCGGCTATTCTCATAGTTGTCTATAATGCTGATCTTAGTAAGTGGAGCTCCTGGGTTAGAATGTCCTTATCTCCTGATTATATCATGGTTGTTTTTGTTCTTTTGTTTTAATTATTGCATTTTCTTGAATTTTTATTTATTATTCTATACATTAACGAATTATTAAAACACTGAGCTTTATAATTTTATTAAAGTATTTTGTCTGGATAGCACTCAAATGAGCTTTCAATTGTATATGCCTTTTTGAAGAAAACATAAAATCATTTATTTTGTTTTTACAGACTATGAAAAGTATTAGGAGCCACATTCTACAAGGTAAACATTTGTGTCAAGAAAATTGGATTCAGAGGGAAAGTTTGTGTTACTATTTTATTGAAATGAGGGGTCATTCAGCTACTAGAAGCACACATTAGGTATGCAGTTCAGATGAATATATTCTGTATGTCTATATATTTTACTATTGACTTTGTATTTATTCCCAAATTGTTTGGGTAATAATTCTGTTTAATAAGAACTGTAACTAATGTCATAGCCTGGCTGCCATAAACCTTGTTTATGACACAAGCAAATATTATCGGATATTACTTTTATTTATTAAGATTTATTTCAAGCTCCATCATTTAATTCTCAAACAAAAACATTGTTCTTTGAATTCACTTAATCAGCATGTAGTAAAAGTACTGCACTCTTGTTCATGTTCTCCCTCCTTCTGCTCCTCATTTTGACCTTGGGGGCTCAGTCCAGTGCTCCAGTGTGGTTCTTTGTCTCAATCTTCATCCATCAAGAAGATGGTGAAGGTTCCCTCTGGTATTGCCTTCTTTGCTCACGTTCTCTTTCCTTCTGCTTCTGGTTTGGACCAAGGGAGTTAAGTACAGTGT
This sequence comes from Myodes glareolus, assembly GCF_982192425.1. NCBI lineage: Eukaryota > Metazoa > Chordata > Mammalia > Rodentia > Cricetidae > Myodes > Myodes glareolus. Next base: position 39,465,869 of record NC_142042.1, on the reverse strand, counting down.
TCCAATGTGGGTTTCTGTCTCTATCTCCATCCATCGCCAGATGAAGGTTCTATGGTGATATGCAAAATATTCATCAGTATGGTTATGGGCCAAGGCCGGTTCAGGCACCCTCTCCTCTGTCCAGAGAACAATCTGGGGATCTCTCCTTGGACCTGGGATCCCCTTTATAATCAAGTCTCTTGTAAACCCTAAAATGACTTCCTTAGTTGAGAAATATACTTCCCTGATCCCATATCCATTCTTCCTCCTAACCCCCATCCCAATCCCCCAAGCTTTCCCCATTCCTCCCCTACTGCCTTCTCTCTAACCCTCTCCCCTTCCAACAATCCCCCCTCCCATGCACCCGAGGTTGCCTGGCACTCTTGTCTACTTCCAATCTCCAGCAAGATAACTACATGATTTTCTTCAGGTTCACCTTCTTATTTAGCTTCTCTAGGATCACGAATAATAGGCGCAAAGACCTTTAATTAGGGCTAGAATCCACATATGAGTGAATACATACAATATTCCTCTTTTTGGGTCTGGCTCACCTCACTCAGTAAAGCGTTTTCTGTTTCCATCCATTTGCATGCAAAAGTCTAGATGTCATTGTTTTTTACCGCTGAGTAAAACTCTAATGTGTATATGTTCCACACTTTTTTTAACCTTTCTTCTGTTGAGGGGTTCTACCTAGGAGCAGGTCCGTGAGGAGTGCGTTCACCCACTGATATAAGGGTACTGATCTAATGAGAGTTCACCAAGGCCAATTGGACTGGGACTGAAGGAGCACGTGATCCAACCAGATTCTCTGAATGTGGCTGGCTAGGAGTCTTTCTGAAAAGCCATTGACAATGAAACTGGGACTTGTTTCCTCTGCATATACTGGATTTTTGGGATCCAGTCTGTTTGGATCCTGTCTGGACCTGGAGGGAGGGGGGAGGAACTTGAACTTCCCACAGGGCAGGAAACCCTGACTGCTCTTAGGGATGGAGGGGGAGGAGGAGAAGGAGTGGGGGGAGTGGGAGGGTGTTGGGAGGAGGGGCGGAAATGGAAACTTTTATAAATTAATAAACTTTTATAAGAAAAGGTACTGCACTCTACATAAGGCATATAGAAAAACAAAATGTGATTTCTTTATTGTTATGATGATGTCAAGATGATGATGATAATCTACCAAAAAAGAAGCAAAAATGTAAACGAGAGCTGTAGACAGATGTCTGTAAAGAGTTTGGGAAATGCAAAGAAGTCATTGGATTCCATTAGTAGTTGCTGGTAGCTGGTACACTTAAAGATTTCAGAGAGGAAAGAATAAAAGAAGATTCGAAAATAATTGGTTATGGGAGAAAGAAGGAAATGACATCAATTCTCTGTGTGTTTTACCTCCTAGTTACAAAAGGAGGAAGAGTAAACAGGAATTCAGTATGGGTTGCATCAACAGAAAGTCAATGAATGTTCAGGTGGCTCTATATGAATAGGAAGACATGGAAGAGTTTCTTTGGACATTGCCCATTCTTTAATGGATTCAAACTGATAAATAAATGGGAATACTGTTTCCTGAGCAGTACAGGAAAAGTATAAAGTGGTAAAAGACAAACTCTGTGTGAATAAAGTGTTCTGAGAAGCACACTATAGCTCCAGGTAGACAAATCCAGTGTGTGCTGTTCCAGTCAGTTCGGTACTAGAAAAAATAACTAGATCTGAAGATCAACACTTGAGACTCATCAAGTTGAAATAATCTAGGAACAGATGTAGGGTAAAATGGGAAAAACGAAGTGCAATCTCTTGATAAATAACAGCTTAGAAAAAATAGTGAGTGAAATTTAAACAGATGGGAGGACCACCAGAGATAAGTTTTGTTACCCCATCCCAGGGGAGAGAGATATCAAATCAGACAGGGACTGCGATTCGAGGGCCAAGTACAAGAGGACAGACACACAAAAAAGACCACCCATCACTGACTGTCCACCCTCATGAATCAACTACGGTGGAGACTGCTTAGTAAGCGATGGGAAGTAAGAAAGTGCATACAAAACTTTGCATGAGGAATTTTCACAGAGATGAGAAAAAAGCAGATGAAGAGTTCTAAGGGCATGTAGATAGGAAAAACGGGAAAACTCACATTTCACATGAAAGGGTTCTTAAAGAAGAAACAAAACAAAGCAAAACAAACAAACAAACAAAAAAGATCCTACTACAGCAGGGGTCTGAGTTTATACCCATGACCCATGTTGCTTCCAAAGGCCACAAGGATGCCCAGTGTCTCTCTCACCACCATGAGAGAGACCATGTTGGTGTCCAAGGGCCATGCTGCTGCCACCACCATGCTGATCTGAGTGGCTTGTGTTGCCACTCAGGGCCATGATGACATTTGGGCCTGAGCTGCTGCCTCAGCAGCTGAGTACATGGCCTTCCTACAGCCAGGTCTGAGTTTATGCCTGTGGCTCTTGTTACCACCGAGGACTGTGCCAAAGCCTGGAGTCTGAACAACCACCTAAGACTATGTTGGTGTCTGAGGGCCATGCTGCCAGTGGAGCCATACTAATCTGTGTAACCTGCACTGTCACTGGTGATGCCCGAGTTGCTATCCAGAGCCATGTCTGGGTTTGTTTTCCAATGTAGTTTTCGTCTTTGATGATGTTCATGCCCCATGTTACCACTGGGGTGGGGGGTAATAGGAACCATGTCTGCTGAAATCCAAGGATCACCTCTGCCTTTCACTGGTTCTGAGATAGCTGGCCCTGCATCAACCCTGGGCAGTGTAGCAGGAGAATTGTTCCCTCACTCCCACTTATGAGAGACGGTCCCAACCCTCACAAAGGCATGGGAAAGCTGGCTCTGAAGGCATGTGCCTAGGAGAGCTGGCTCTGCCCTTTGCCGAGGTGGGTGGTCCTATTGGCCCAGATTGACCAGCTCAGCTACTACCAAGACCTACATCCTTGGTCTTGGGTCTTGGGTGGGTTGGCACAGCCTAACATCTACCCCATCTATAACCTTCTGGAGTACTTGAGGCGACTGGTACTGTTGAATGATTCTCATGACTGGGAGCAACAGCAGGATTTCCAAAAGGGAGTTTCTGTGAGGGTCCAGTGATGATGGTATGCCAGAGGCCAGAGACGTTGACCCAGGTCTATGACTGATTGCAATGAAATTTTGCTGGTGGAGTCACCCAATGCCACTAGGACAAATGAGAAAGTGTTGAAGAAACAGAAAAGACGACGGAGCAAGGTGATTTTGGTTTTGTTTTTGTTTGTTTGTCTTAAATGAAGTTTTGGGATGTTTTCTTTTAGGGGGTATTCTGCATGGGTGAGGATCAGGTATGCATGGACTGAGAGGTGAGTGGGTTTGGAGTGCATGATGTGAAGTTCCAAAAGAATCAATAAAGAATGATGTTATATAAACTTTTTTGAACATGGTCACATGATTCTCCCAAGCTAGAAGGGGAAAAAAGGAAAGCCAAACCTGTACATTAAAATTATCATTGTCTTTTAAGAGTCTTTGAAATACTCTGAAGCATTAAAATTTGGCTCAGTTGCCCAAGTGCCTGGGAATACCTTTTCATAAATGTACTCCTGGAGACAGGTGCATTTACCACAGATGAGCACTTCTCTACTTCCAAGGTGTTTTTTTCGCACATAATTATGATTTCTGGAAATACCCCAAAGTTATTTTAAGTCATTTGATATAAAAGATGCAATCTGGTGGACAGTCTCTGATAAGAATAATTTTGTATAAAAGACTATTAATCGGTACACTAATAAATTGTAAAAAAATGTTTAATCAAATCCTTGCTGCTAAATCAATAGAAATAGGTTTGTGGCCTTTTTTCTTTTGGCTGAATAGTTCAAAAAGTATTTATGTATATACTCTTGTGTGGTGGACATTGAGTTGTGGGGCTGCTTTGACTCTTAGTTCTTATTTGTGCATGCTTGGATCAAATTATTATAAAACATATTATGTAACCATGCATATTAATTTGGTATGATTCTCCACCCTTCTCCCCTAAAGTCAGTAAAAGGCAAAATTCTACTTATTAAATTAACTATTCCGATGATTGTACTTGTATCTGTTCCAAAGGATTTGCGCAAACTCTGAATTAATTTGCAATTCTGTACAGTAACAAATGAATTCGGCCAAATAGAGGAAGTTTGAAAATCTCATAATGACCTACTAAAGAAGGAAGTCTGGGTTCGCTGAACTCAGCCTGGTTTATGTATTTCATTAGATATTTGAAAGCATTACTTTCTTGCGGAAAGGGGACAGGCATTGGCACGCAGAGCTCATCCCCAGCCCTCACTCGTGTCTCATCATGCCAAACTCCACAGTGTCCCTCAACTGCTCCATCACATCCCCAGGCATGGTCAGGTGGCAAATCTGCATTTTTCACAGGCTTCCAGGTGATATTTATGTAGTGTAAAGCTTGCGAATTGCTCTTGTAAAGGCTTAGAAAAAGACATTATCTGCTAGAAAAAAAATATGCTTCGGGTTGATGTGTTATGTGTGCAGGTGGTCAGGTATGACAGTGAGACAGGCAGGCAGGACAACGTACTGCCAAGAATATTGACTTTGTGCCAAGATGACTTAAGTTGGACTCCTATTCTCTTCTTTCTGGGCCCTATGCTTACAAAAACATAATTTACTTATTTGATCACCAATTTCCACCCATGTAAAATGATGATTTTTGTCCTTACAAATTTGCTGAGTGTATTGAAAAACAAGTATCTTAACTGTCTTCAAGACCAGTCCCATGCATACCGCAAACTACCCAAGAAGTCTGTAAGAGACAGCAGAAAATTATGGATCCTTGTGGACTGGAGAATGAAAACTCCCACTAGGGGAATAGTCATAAAATAAATTTCAATAATAAACAAAATATATAAACGTCAACATTCAAACAAAACTCATCCGTTGGTTCACTGTGACAAATGACATTGCCTCTCCTCTGCCTTGATCTGGTAACACGGTATGCCTGTTTATAAAACAAGTGCCTTTGATGTTAATATTTATTTTTAATCATCTAGTTGCGTTTCCTCAAACTCCTGATCCATGTGGCTAAACTAACTCAGTAGCCATAGATTTTTGTCCCCTGTGTCCTGGATAGCAGAGCTCAATTATTCTGAGATCACTCTTTCTGCAACTGTAGTTCCACAAAGCATTGACACCTGTGTCTATCATTCTGCTCACATGACCCCTTCCAGAGTGCAAAATAGAATAACTCTGACAAAGGACACATGAAACCTGTCAGGGGACTTTAATATCATGTTTTCCTTAATAGGAAACAATGGAAACAAACATGAAAGCTTGTGTCTGTCTTCACAATGAAGGGGAAAATTAGTATTGCTTCAGTTTATACATTCATTCTTAGAATTAAACGAGAACACACACATATACATTCAAACATATGTATATTATTGTTTTATCATAAATACTTCATTTGATCCTCTTCTACATGCATATCATAATTCTATTTCACGATCTTCACTGTTAGGCATTGCCATGAGACCATCTGACCAGTTTTCAGAGACAGTGCATATGAGGAAGTATGGAGATGGTTCTCCTCTGCCTAGTCTCTGATAGGACTACTTGTGCAGAGTTCCGATGACTGACACTTGATGTATAGCAAAGGAACCCATTGTGATTCTCAGTGATGAAAGTGTAATAATAACCTCTGTCACATCAAATGAGTGACGGACACAGAATTGGAGTCTGCTTAACATGTGGACACCATTCAAGGGGACAGTCACAAAATGGCCTACCATCACTATAACAGCCAGAACCTTCTACTATGGGCTAGAAAGATGGTAACCTGTGACACAAAGTTCCAAAGTCTTTATAAACTTGTTGCCTGGATGAGTTTGAAAGATACAAAAGATAGTCATTAATTTAGACTTCACGGAGAAGGGACTGGAAACCTATGTTTCAGAGTTCAATTCTACATTTGAAAATGCGCAACAGGAAGGTAAGCAAAGTGAAGCATGGATTTGTTTGCAAGCAGGAATTGCAGGGCATAGAGAGTTCAGACTTGAAGATATTTCCTGGATTAGAGAAACAACTACTTCACAATCTCAAGGGCAAAAGATAAAGGCATGGAAAATTTTGAGGAACAAAGGCCTCTTTTAAAAAGCCCTTCCAAGGAAGAACAAGTCAATTCTATGGTTTTCATCCCCATGTTAAAATCTATTAATTAATTTCAGAGCAAAGCCCCAATTACAATAGTAGCAATCAGCAATTCCTTCTAATGGAGCAATATTGATTAGAAAAAGGTTTATAAGTCAATATGTGTTTAATGAGAGTAAAACATGGGGTGGATGAGTTGAAAAAGCAAGAAAATATATGCAAGTATTAAAAATGGGTTGAAAGCAAAATAATTTTGAATATTTACATTTATATTGAGAAATTTATTTAAACAAATATCAATCATTCTATAGTAGAAGAGAACTTTGTTATATACTGATCACTGCCTCTTCATAATTCTTTCTTGTGTGTGTGTGTGAAACTGGTATCTGCATGTGAAAGCCAAGGGAAAACTCAAATGCCATTTTTTAGGCTCCAATTCTTTTGTGATACTCTTTCTACAACTAGGTCAGCATGGCCACTAGAGTAGGTGCTCTACCCTGTGATCTTTATGGATCAGGCTGTCTTTATTGCCCCAGTGCTTGGATTCCAAACATATGTCACCATGCTAGCCTTTTAAAAATATGGGTTCCAGGAATTAGCTGAGGTCTTTGTGCTTGCAAAACAAGGACTTAACTGAGTGATCTATTACCCAAGTTCAACTTTAAAGCTTCCGTATCACAGTCATAAACTTCTCTTCCAAAGTGTGACGTATAAGGAGAATGATGAGGCAAACAAGACAGAAAAAGCTGACAACTAGGCTTTCTGTCCTTTAAACCTGCTGCTTTGCCTGGATGAAATATTTAAATCCAACACAAGATTTGGTGGTTTCAGGTAGCATGGTGCTAATCATTAAGAGTGCTAATAAATATTTTTTCTTCCTGTATTTAGACTCATAGTAAGACAAGACAGAAGTGCTACCTTTGGCCTGAGTGAGTTTCTGTGACCCTTCTTAGCATATAAAATGGAAGTGGACTGGACTCATGGTATCAGGTTTGAGTGGAGAGCGGCCTCATCATTTGCAATGCCTCTTGCTTTCTCCTGATGGGAATTAACGGTAACACAAATGTAGAGCTAGCCTCCTATCTCATCTTTTCATAAGGATAGCTTCGAAGCCTTTCATGTGCATGAAGACTGAAGTAAAGATAAAATATTGTAGTTTTATGGCAGTTGGGACATGGGTATTGCTGCCACAATACAGGTTAGCCAATTTAACTACTACAGAAAGTCAAGAAAGATTTGTAAAGATGTTTATGAAACATTAGGTTAAGACACAGGAACACTGCATGTGCTGTACTGGGGAGTAGTTTTCTAACCATAGATTGTAACTAACTTATTGGTGAGCCATGAAGCAGTTTAATGGGATTTGGACTCATTTTTTTCTATAAAAGATTAAAAATATCATATAATAAAATTACGTGTGTTTACATGGGTGTGTGTAACAGAAAAGGGAAGAGAGATTAGCATCAAATATATTTCTAAATATGACTCACTAACAAATTTTTGGAAGCAACTGGCCTAATTAGAGCACAACATGGATTAATTTTCCTGTAAGTAGTCATTTTTAGAGGATTTGTGTCTTGATGATACCAAAAGGTCATGTTCTCAAATTTTTCTGTTCAAACATTTGTACTTAGAGTGCAGTGAAGAATTTATCAATTTTTAAATTGAGTTGAGATCAAATTGATAACCAATACTGGTGATGTATGGAAAACTCTGTCAAATAGAAACTATAGAGCATGACAGAATTAGCAAATACCATGTAGATTTTAAAAATCAGGATAAAGTTAGTGACATCCATGAGTTTGATGTTGTGACAGAAAATATTATAAAATGATAATATGGTATATCTTTGAAGACTTAAAAAGGGGAAAGATGAGATTTTTGTCATTCAGTCATGCCAGATGAATACATTATCTTTAATAGTATTCTTAGATATTGGTTTGGAGTTATATTAAAGACAATGCCAAGATTTCAAAAATTCTTTTGACAGAAATTCTTATACTGATAAAATGAAAGTATATGGTCTAGTTACTTACTACTAGCTAGAGTTTTAATAATGACCATTTCTGAAAGATGTTGTTAACCCTTTAATCTAGAGAACTCCCAATATCTTTCACATATCTTTCTTACTCAAACACATGTTTATTATTTTTAGTGGAAAGCTGTAACATTCAGGATGACTTAAAATTGAGGGAGGTTAGAAAACAAAAGTAGGTTAGAGGTTCAAAGTTAATAATGTCTTTGAAGAATGAAATTCAGAGTCAACCATAAAATTTGCAATTCAATAAATAGAATGTCAGTACCTAGGATCTATAGACACAAATGAACGCAAAGTAGACAACTATAGACACATAGGGTTACCTACGTTTCTGATAATAAATAGTGAGCAGAGAAAGTTCCTTTTATATCATTTTGTGGAAAAAGAAGGCAATTCTGTCATGATACTACTTTTATTGTATCAGATTAATGAAGGGAAATTTTGAATAATAAAAATTTAAATATTTGGCCAACACCAAAAATCTGATAAGCTATACTACTTAAGATAAAAAATACAGCAAGAATCTGTTCTAGATTCTATTCCATCTTTCCATCACATAAATCCATGTCAAGACTATTATAATATGTGGTGTATTTTTGAGTTGAGGCAATAAGAAAAATTATGGTTTCAAATTGGGAGTAAACAGTCATGATGGGAACAGCTCTGACCTGAAAGGTTGATTGAGAGACAAAAACAGATTAGTGTTTGTATAATATTTAGATTTATCCCACTACTGCCACCAGTAAACAGCAAAAAGTTGTGTTAAACTCTCTCTCTCTCTCTCTCTCCTTTTTAAGCCTTCTCAGGTTTTTAAGTGGATTTAGTCCATCACATAGGGAGTCAATCTGTAGTAAGGAGGAGGGAGCTGCTTGTTCTTCCTGGCCACCTAGCTAGCTTAACCCCTGAAATAATTACACAGAAACTGTATTCATATAAACACTGCCTGGCTGACTCTCATATCTTAATTTAATTCATTTCCATTAATGTATATCACCACTTGACTGTGGTTTACCAGCATGACATGAGTCTAACCAGTGTCCATCTTGGGCAGGAGAATTATGGCATCTGCCACACTGCCCTTCTTCCCAGCATTCTATTCTTTCTACTCCACCCACCTAAGGGCTGCCCTATCAAAAGGCCAAGGCAGTTTCTTTTTTCAACCAGTGAAAGCAATAAAAATACAGAAGGACCTCCTACACCACAGTGTATAAGACATGGAGAAACCAGTAATGAAAGGGAATGTTAATAATATTGGACCTGGAAATCAAAAATAATTGACCAGAACTAAGACCAGAAAAAAAATTCTTTTAAAACATTTTAACCTCTGTCTTTGGAGAAGAGAATTTTCTCATGGTGTCTGAGTCAAGGGAACACATTAATGGTTAATAGATATCAATCTCAATATGAATTGTAATTGTATAATAATTGTGACTATCTGAGTAATAACTGTTGGGGTCCCTCACTGGGTTAATACATCTTTACACTATAGTTGTTTATAGCAGGATACATTGCAATATATCTAAGATTTTGTAGAATTTGTGTATATGTAATTGAATTTATACAGCAAAGGATTAAAGATTTCAGGTTTGGGATATAAGTTTTCATAATAATCCCCCACCTATATTCATGCAGATAAGCTGTAACAAAATACAATGGGTTTTGCACAAATTTGTGCAACACATGCACAAATAAAGATATAGAAACAGGAGGATGGAGACTCATGGGAAATAAGGAATCTGATAGTGTGTGTGTGTGTGTGTGTGTGTGTGTGTATGTGTGTGTGTGTGTGTATGTGTGTGTATGAGTGTGCAGATTTGTAAATAGTACTCATATCTCTGTCTGCCTCACTGGAGTTCACTGACTTTGCTGCTTGGTTGACTTGTGAGCACCTCAGTACAAGTCTTAGAAATAATCTACTTTAGGATTTGTCAAGGGCTTGTGATCTGGGACATGCTTTAAGTAGGTGGGGCTGTATTCTAGATTGAATGGTGAGAAGAAACTGGTAATTTTGTGATCTCCATCCTGATGATTCCTGTCTAGAGGTGGAAAGAATGAAATGAGACTGAAATGTTTTGTAATGAAGCAGTCACTCTCATAGCCAGAAGATGACAATATTTTATTTGTTCCTGTGGAAGAGACTCCGCATTTGTTTTGCCTGTGCTCACATATCATTACTATCTATTGTCTGTTTTGAGAGACCATCTCACTATGTAACCTAGGATGACCTTGAGAATTTCCTACCTCTGTCTACCTCATTCTGGAATTACAGATATGCACTGCCACGTCAGGCAGGGTTTTGTTTTGTTTTGTTTTTCCCTTTCTTGACTCATGACAATTACCGAATGGTACTATATTGGTACTTTGTACAATTGTTTTTTCGTACAGTATATTCTGATTCTGATTTTCCTCTCTAAACTCTCCTAACTCCTCCCCCACTTCCATACCAGTCCAAATTCACATCCATTTCTCTCTCACATTAGAATACAAACATACATCTAAACATCATATTATAAAATAAAATAAGATAAAATAATAACAGTATTAGCTGTGTGTAACTGGAGATGTCTCTCCTACCCACCAGTTCCCAAATAACCACTCTGAGGTTTAAAATTAATTACAAACTGTTTGGCCTGTTAGCTTAAGCTTATTATTAACTAGCTCTTACAACTAAATTAACCTTTTTCTTTTACTCTATATTTTACCATGAAGCTCATATGTTTGTACCTCACATCTTGCTCTCTAGCAGTTACTGACCTCTTCCCCGATCCAGTCTTCTTTCTTGCTATATTCAGTTTAGCTTTCTTGCCTAGCTATATTCTGCCCTGTCATAGGTCAAAGCAGTTTCTTTATTAACCAATGGTGGTAAAACATATTCAAAGCTAACAGAGGGGCATCCCACATCAGCTGTGAGTTTTAGGATATGACTTTTCCTAATTCCTGTGCTGTTTGCCATAGTATCCCCTTCCTTGGTCCAGTTATTCTTGGACCGATGCCTTGTTTTCAAATTCTTCAGTAAAAATGTCTTGAGCAAAGACAATGTTTTATTTCTCTGTATATTCCAGAAAAGAGTCTTATGTCTTAGAGTGGACATTCATAATATCATTGTATAATATCTATGCTACATGAGAAATATATTTTATGTGAAAATGTTTTGATAGCAATCATCACATAGATCTAAACTAACTTCTATTACTAAATGAAGATGGAATTCATTAAGATGAAGCTAAGACAAATTTCATAGTCTGAAATGTTTCTTATGCGTCAAATGTTTTGTGAAAAATAGACATTAGGCAAGGCTCAAAACTATTTGAGTTTTGAATCAAATCCAATTTTTTTTTCTCAGACACACCTGCCAAAGCATGAATGAAGTCAGTCTAGAGGATATTGAAAATGCTAACACACAGACTTGTGTAGGCAAGGTAATCAGACTCGTGTGTCCAGCTGGTGTATGCAAGTCTTGTCTGGTAACTGTGTCTACATCCTTCCGTGAAGAATCTTCTCCAGTGAGCTGTCCAAATTTCTGGACTCTATTTCTTATTGCATCGCTGCACCCCCAACAGACGCATAGGAAGGCAGCTGTGGGAGGACTTTCAAATGTTATACTCAACATTTATCCCTCATGTTTTGAAAACTCTTTTGCATTGTTTCGCTAGTCTTTGGAAGTCCAGTCAAATGGTAAGTGAAAGGCACAGCTGTGCCTATTGATTGGCATCAGTAGGATGTCCTCATTGTTGACATGGGGAAGTCCTCTGGGTTGCTGGTGTTCCTTTCCCTCATTGTTAGCTCATTTGGTTACTACCTGCTGCTAAGGAGCTCAAGTTTGGAGTCTAATCCATTTTTAAGCTAGAAAACATTGCTGAGAGCTTAAGAACCGTGGTATAATACCAAAGGCTTTAAGGGGCCAAATTTTTAGCATCTGTTGGAGACCAGAATGAGGGGTGAGAGAGCTATTCTTAGCTCAAATTAATCACTACCTTGGAAAATTCCACATAGAATATTCTGGCTAAGGGGAATCAAGGGCATCGAGAACAATGGACTGAATGGAGAAACAAGAATGACAAAGAAATGAAGCCACCTCTGGACTCACAATACATGCTAGAAGACGGGAGAGAAACACTAACTTTTATTTAACTCTATTTCAGGATTTTTTGTTGTTGTTGTTGTTTTTCTAAACAGCGTTTCTCTGTAGCTTTGTAGCCTGTCCTGGAACCCTCTTCTAGACCAGGCTGGCCTCGAACTCACAGAAATCCGCCGGCTTCTGCCTTTCGAATGCTGGGATTAAAGGCATGTGCCACCACTGCCTGACTATTTCAGGATTTTTGAACCTGATATGTGGGCGAATTTGTTGTGGCAAGTTGCTGGGGAAAAACATCAGTCCTTTCTGTTTTATATATTTATATATAAATATATATACACATATATGTGAGATTATAATTATATCATTTACCCCTTTTCTTTCTCTAAATCCTCCCACATAATCCATTTTCAAATTCATGGTCCCCCATTCTTTAATTGTGGTCACAACAGTCACCCAACTTCATCCCTTGTACTCTACAGCCTGCTCAGTCTGTTTAGTTTTACTCATCTGCGTGTTTTCAGATCTGACGATTTGGTGCCAGAGAACCAGTTCCCTTTCTCAGGAAAGACTATTTCCCTTGCTGTCAGCATTCCCTAGTTGTTTGCAGTTCTTTATGTAGTACTGAGACCTCCTAGCATTTCCCCTCTTTATATGAACATGTCTTGCTCTCCCTCATCTTCAGGTCATGTTTAGGCTGTGAGGTTAGTGAGACTTTATGGATGCAGCTTCTGAAATTTCTAGGAGACACAACCTTGACAAAAAACTCCCTGATCTTTTGGATTTCACCATTGTTCTACTTGTTTTTCTGCAGTGTTCCCCAAGCTTTAGGTATAGGAGCTTTGCAGCAGTTCCACCAGTTATGGTGCCTATCAACCCCAACAACAAGCAGCATGCAGTAAAACCCTAAAGGTGCAATAGTGACACACAAACTCAGCGGTAGCCAACAACTCTCTACACTGACCTTAAGGCCTGTTCAGCAAGAGAGAAATCCTCGCTGGTACCGAAACCTAGCTGCTATCCAGGAACAGTGAGTCATAGATCTTATAGGGAAACTTACAACTTCTGCTTTGCTACACAAGCATAATCTTAACTACATCTTAACTGCCTTCTAAATACTACCCTTATATTCAGAGATAAGAGTAGTTCTCCTCCCTGGTTAAAGAAACTTCTTTTTGCACCAGACAGAGCAGGTTACAGAAAATCAAAAGCTATCAAAATGCAGAGTTGTGAAGCCCAGGTCTTCCTGTTTTAATGCTTAACCTGATCCAAAAGAAAAGAAAAGAAAATAGAGTTGTGGCTTTAGATCATGCTTATTCCAGCTATGAAAAAGTCTTAGCTACTCTGAGTCTAATGGCGTCTCTGAGCTACCCTTCAAGGAGGTACTAGGTGAGGTATTAAACCTTAGGCAACATTGTGACAGAGGGACAGTAGAATGATCATGACCTTGACCTCTCTTTTGTCTGTCTTATTGCTGTCTTGTGGGAGTTAGTTATAGAAATCTGCATTTCTGATGCTGCATTGATTCCCCTCTTGTTTGAGCAGCAGCTCAGTCCTACTGAAGCCTAGGGATGCCTTGAATATTTTATCATACTGTTTTCCATTCAGTCTCCCAAGCGTGTGCAATAAGCTCAGCCTTTGCTTCAGGGTCATCTCGCTTCTTTTGGAAGACCTGCTGCTATTCACCTCAGAAGAGACAGTGGGTATGTCTGCGTCTCAGCCACACCATGGATTCCAGTTGGAAAAGGCTGGACTGGAAAATCTCTCTCACAATCTGCATTTGTTGTTGTGATTCTGCATACCTGCATTGCTGGCCTCACTGAGCCGCCATTTGGTGTGGAAAAGAACTCATCCCAGCTACTCTCTTCCTAGGTCCCTCTCCACAGACTGCTCAGCACAAAAGGAGTAGTCTAATACTATGCCTATTTTTAATTTATGTTTTTAAACATCAGTTGCTTATATATAATGAAAGATTCCATTATGAGTATATGTATATAATATATTCTGGGGGTATTTGACTACTCTACTGCTCTCTTTTGTCATCCCACTCTGGTTGACTTTTTCTTCCCACCTAGTCTGCCTTCTATTTCCATGACTTTCCTTTGCTTGTAGCCCAGTGAGCTTCATTAGGGTTGATTACAGGAGCAAGAACAAGGACTTATTTACAGGAATATAGAGTCCTTCTTGGCAGGTTACAAACTGACGAAAATGTTTCTTCCTTCCTCTGCAACCATTAACTGCTTATAAACACTCAGAGAGGGTGGGGCTCCGGTAGCTCCTTCTCCCTCCATAAAAGGATGTTGATGGGCCCAGCTCTGTATAGGTCATGTTGCTGGTAAACACAGCTTCTGTGAGTTTGAGAATGTGATGATCATGTGGTATCTGGAAATAATGTTTCACAAAGGTATTTCCCTTTCCTTATCTCTTACATTCTTCTTACTATTTTTTCATAAAATGTTCCTTGGGCATTGGAGCTGATGGCATCAATGCCCCATTTACAGATGAGCATCTGACTTTCACATTGCTTCATTTTACTTCATCTCAACATATTCTTTGTGCTAAAGTCACCACTATCGCCACTTTGATATGTTATGTACAGTGGACGATGGAAAAGTTTAATAAAATATTTTCATGTATTTTTTGACCATATATCTGTGTTCTTCTCACTGGGAAAATGGTTGATATCAAAAATAACTATTTGTATTGTTTGATTTGCTCTTCATGTGAAAATCTGAAAAAAAAAAGTCTGTTTCAACATGGTTGAAGTGATGCTTGGAAGAACATAGCTGACTCAAAGGCGATTAAATCATTTACAAGCACACTCCTGGCATGGGTGAGAGCCCATGAAAGTGACATCACTGGAGTTATCTTTCCGGCTTGTTGGACCTCCCCTTGTGGGAGACTCTTTTGCCCCAGCAGCTATAACTGCTCACATATGTGGGACATACTGATATCTGTGGATCTTGTAAGTTTGCTTTGCTTGCTGAGCCTTGCAAATGTCATTTATCTTCTGAGTTTTGTGACCTTTGTTTATTTCATGAGTCTTCTGAGCCTCCCTCATTTATTTAGCAGGTAATACTTAATTCAGGAGTAATAGCTATGCAATGGCAGACTATAGTAAGAATAGTTTGAAAATAAATTAAAACTTGTTTTTCTTATAATTGTGAAGTTACTGTGTGATCTTCACAACAAAACCATTCAATTATTAAATCACTTACTATGTACTTGGCATTGGGTCTTTTACATAATACTCATCAAATTCTTGTAATGAACTGGAGAAGTATTGATTAATCCTATTTCTTTTCCCACACAGGAAAGCTGAGGCCTGTAGAATGATGTGACTTATTCAAAGACAACAATTAATAGGTAGGTGAACCTGCAGGCTGCCTTTGCTGGATTCCTAACAACAAAGGTATGTTGTTGATCATTATATTCTATTGTTATTGCATCTCTCAAAGGTCTTTCAATTGTTCAGAATTTGTAAAAATACACTTATCTGAACTCAGTGCAGTGTAGCATCTTTACAGATGGTGACCTAGAATTTGTTAATATGTTCATCCATGTTAAGACAATAATGAGTGTATGGAGGGATCCGTCAGGGGTGTGGGAACACTTTTAAGGACATCTGGGGCCCATCAGCATCAAATCATTTAACAGAGTGCAAACAATTTAACACTGAGAGCCTCTCAATTATCTCCTTGCAAATAAATAAAAGATAAAGAATAAATCTTTATCCTGTAAGCAAGTGAAGTACATTTTGATGCTGCCTTCCCTAAACTGGCATTTGTTAATCAGCGAATGTTCAAAAAATGCACACAAACTTTAACTTGTACCTGCCAAAATTTTGACAAAGTTGTCAAAACTACTAGTACTAATAGCAACAAGAGTCATGGAGTGTGTGTTGCAGGTGGCCTACAAGTAGGCTTATTCAAACAATTGTTCTGTTAATACTCATTGCAGGTTTCTGGCTCCTTCTGTGGGTCTCCAACTTCTCTTTTTTTGTGGATATACAATGTTAAAGAACTAGGATCTGGAAACTAAATACATAATGTGTGTGTGTGTGTGTGTGTGTGTGTGTGTGTGTGTGTGTGTGTTTCTAACTCTCATTTCTTCACAGTCACCCCAGATAATGGAAACAATATTCCATCCCATTCTCACAAGGATAGCCATAAAAACAAAAGGAAGGATTATGAGTTTAATGTCAACCACCGGCAAGCACTATTTACTTCTCTTCAGCTGCTTGCTTCTTCTGCAAATGTTATAATCACTACTGCTTTCTTTCTTTCTACTATTTATGACTCACAAATAAGTTAACTGTCATAAAAATCATTGATCCAAGAAATCACAGGCCATGACATGCTATTTCTTGCACAGTCATAGAGGCGAACTTTGTTACAGGAAATACAGACATTTTGAGCTCCAGTTGTTACCATATTGGTATTGCTCATTTTCTTTACTTTTTCTTTATCTTCACTCTTCCTTTATTTCCCTCCGCTTCATCTACCTTATTGCTGTTTCTCTCCCCTTTCCATGTACTTCAGTGTGAGTATTTGAAAAAGTTCTTTGGTCAAATGAAAACTTTAATCACAAGGCAAATATCTCCTGTTAAATAAAGAAAAAAAACAAAACAAAACAAACCAGATCACTCCTGAAACCCCAAACTACACCACTGAAAGTATGATTTTTTTTTTAAAGAAAGCATTTTGGTGTTTTGATCATTCTAGGTTTAATAGTGATGATGTTTCAGTCTTGGTAAGTCCTGGGGATCTAGAAATCAATCCATGTCTCCGAAATCACCCAATTGATGAGACTTGACTGTATGATTCATGCTGTAATAGTTATTGATGAATTATAGGAGTGTGCAGTCTGCTGTAGAGGGGGCCATCCATAGTGAGCAAGGATTGTATGAGAACGGTAACTGAACATGCCAGAGGTATCAAGACAGAAAAAAGCGTTCTTCTGTGATTTCTGTTTCAGTTTTTGCATCCAAAGTCCTACCTTGAATTCCTGCCTTGGCTTCTTGGGATGATGGACTGTAACCTATACACCAAATAAACACTTCCGTTTGTAACTTGCCTTTGTCCAATGATTTATCAGATCAAAAACAAACTAAACCTAGTGTAATTATCTCTTTTAATGTTATACTTTCCAATGCCATCCATTTCCTGTAAATGTCAGTATTTTCCTTATAGCTGAATAATATTTTACTATGTATATGAACCATGTTGTCATTATACATTCTTGTGTGGATGGAAACTTAGATTGGTTCTTATCCTCCGCTATCATGAATAGCCATAATAAACATGGATGTATAAGCATCTTTATAGCAGGATATGGGGTCCTCTGAGTATTTGACCAGGAGTGGTGTACCTGAGTCATATGGCAGTGCTATTTCTAATCTTGTGAGGAGCTCCAGTAGTGACTTCTATAATAGATATATGCTGATTTGCATTCCCACTATCAGGGAAGAAGAGTCTACTTTTTCCACATCTCTGGCATTTATTTTTCTCAGCACCACCTCATGGATACCCATCTTCTGTTTAGGTAATACTATCAACTTTATTGCTGCTCGCATTGTTACTGCATTAGTCACTGGAAAATCTTTCCTTTGGCCAGCTGCTTCTCTTTGATATATGCTTGTTATCATTTGGTTTACTTGTTGGTTGACTGATTGGTTGGTTGTTTCAAGAACAGTTTCTTAATTTGTGTTTCTAGATATACTGCTGCTGAGTATTTTATACATATCTGGCACCAGCCCTTGAATCAGCCTTTTTTCGGGGGAAGTATTCCAACTCTATTCCTTGGGCAAATGTATTGGTACATTTGCTACTTTGGGAATAGCGTTGCTTGCAGGTATTTATAGTTGCAAAGGTGAGGAGATATAATTTTTATTACAAGCCATATGTATAGACATACCTATAATTCTCAGTATACCAAAGTATATTTATAAGCTAAATATGAATTTATATATATTGACACACATAAGTCTTATCAATTACCACATGAATCATCCACTTTCACATAACACTATTCCATTTGCCATGTAGTACAATGCTGTTAATCTATATTTCACTACTATAATGAAATATTCGAGAAGGGGAAATTGAAGAGGCCTGCTCTTTTCTGAGGAGAAATAAAGGGGCAGTGGATCTGGGGTAGAGGGGAAATGGGTAAGGAACTGGGATGAGTGGAGGGAGGGTAGACCGCCATTGGTATGTATTGTGTGAGAGAAGGCTAAAGAAAAAGAAAAGAAAAAAAGATGAGGCAAATAAAAAGAAAGAGAAAAGAAGTAAAAAAATGCTTGTGCACTCCTAGTGTTAGAGATCCAGAGCAAGGTCTGAGGAGTGGCTACGCTGTGGTTGATACTCATGACAAGACAATGGACAATGGGCGTCACACAGTAGAGCACAATTAGAAAATCAGCCGAAAAAAGCTGGAGAGGCTGAGTTCTCATAATCCCTCCTGAGGGCACAGAACTACTCAACTCTACCTCTGAAAGACCCTAGTATCTCCCATCATTGTCCCATCGGGAAGCAAGTTCCTAACACAAGAACATTTCAGGTCCAGTATAGAAATCGTAGCACGAGTATCTCATAGCAGTAATTTGCTTTTGTTGTTCCAGCCTGGGACGGTGCTGTCATTCAGTCTGCTTGTCTGTATGCCTGCTGGATCTGGCTAAGATAGCTTCTAAACTGCTATTTCTTAGGGCAATGAAGAATAAGGCATGTAAGAGGAATTTTATCTTCATTTACCAATTTCTTTACAACATTTAAAAATTCAATTTAAATAAAATTTTAACATTTAGATCAAAGTTCCTAATCTATGTAATTTTCCCTCAGACAAAAGAAAATGTTGAACATTTCCTGTTATGTAGAGAAATACAGAATTGATATCTCCCAGCACTTCAGGGGGAATTGCATATGACATTATTTACTATGGATTATTTGGAAACCAAAATTACATAAGATTTATTTTTATGCATGCATAAGAAACTATAAATATAAAGTATCCAAGCTGGTAGATCAAGTCTTGTCGGAAGCTGCTCGTTTGATCTAGGCCACTCAGACTCAAAATAACCACATAGAAACTGTATTAATTAAAACACTGCTTGGCCTATTAGCTTATACATATTTCTGGCTAACTCTTTTATCTTAAATTAACCCATTTTGATTATTCTGTGTATCGCCATGTGACTGTGACTTACTGGCAAGGATCCAGTGGGCAACTGCGAGCAGCCACAGGGCTTCTCACTGACTCTGCCTACTCTCTCTATATATCTTTTCCAGCCTGGCTGTATTCTGTTAAGCCATTGGCCAAAAGCAACTTCTTTATTCATTCACCAATAAAAGCAACACATATGCAGAAGTACTTCCTTCACTTGAGATTAGCGATTTTGACAATCTTTCTTATGTGAAATAGCAAATTCCATGTTTTGCATTTGTTTAGAATGGGGGTTTCTGCTGATTTCAAGTTTACAATTTGTTTATAAAACTTGTTTTGTGTGTGTGTGTGTGTGTGTGTGTGTGTGTGTGTGTGTGTCTGTGTGTATGCACACACACATGTATTCCCAGAGGCCAGAGATGGAGATACAGTCACAGCTGGTTTTGGGCTGCCTGACATGAGTACCAGGGGAAGAATGCTAACCTTCTTTGAAAGCCATAGAACTCTTTTTTTCCCTGACAAAATCTTTTAATGATATTAAATATGAGTATTTAGTTGAACATGTTACAGATAATAGTTGCAAAATATTTCCTTGTGAATCTATGATGTAGTTAGCCATTTTCAGGAAAGTAGGTCTTTTTCTTTTAATTATATGTACCTGAGTGTAATGAGCACTGCCCTGTAGAGTCCATAACAGGACTTCACCCACATTCCTTTATTGCTCGTCCCCTTATTCCGGGTTGACAGGACCACTGGCTAAACTGAAATCTAACTTTTTTTAGCTAGGAGGGCTGGCAGCAAGTTGTCCGGATTTACCTGTTGCACCAATGCTCGGGGTACTGCAGTCCTGCTCAGCTGTTTCCTGTTACTGTTTGTTTTGTTTTCACTTCCATTTAATTGATTCTTTATGGATTTCACATCAGACATCTCAGTCCCGCTCCTTGCATTTGCCCTCTGCCCTTGCAGCCCCACCCTAACAAAATGAAGCAAAATTTAAAAGAAAAACCAAAAACAAACAAAAAATGTAATCGATCACTCAAACAAACTGCCAAGCATTTCTCCATCTGAGAAGTCTGAAGTTCTGTTACATAATAAAAACATCATGTTAAGATTTTCATGAGAGGACCGTGTCCGGGATCATGGTTCTACTGTGCCCAGGTACTGCATTGCCACCAAAACTCACATAGGAGCCCAAGGTTAGGGCTGCAACCATTCCCACCTGAGTGTCCAGTCCTGACACCCAAAGCCAAGATGTCGACCCATCCCAAACAGATGTAGAGGACCATGACGGAATTCATTGTCCAAGTAAAACTGGGCTCTGAGTCACCTCAGAAGTCTTAGGAACCATGCCATGCTCTTAACTGGTGTGATAAAGTTGGCTTCACCTCTTGCAGGACACTACAGCAAGAAAGCTGGCCTCTGCAACCGGGAGAGATGCCCCCAACACAAGGTAGGGTGACCTGATCCTGAGGGCATGCGTGTAGGGGAGTTGACTTGTCCATTCTGGGTGGCTCTAGGGTCTCAGGCTGATCAGCTTGGCTACAATCCAGGCCCACAGCACGGCTTTTGGTTGATCCGCCCTCGCATCTACCCCATCTAGGACCTGCTGGAGCTGGTTAAGGGACTGGCCCTGTGAAATGATACCCTCAAGCTCTCCGAGAAGGTAACAGTCAAGATAGATATCCCAGAAGAGTTACTGTGATGTTCCAGTGATGATGGTGTACCAGAAATCAGAAACTTATTGCAACTAGAAATCGCCAGTAAAACTGATGGGCCAAAGAGGTATACTGTATGGCACACTAAAGCCTCCATTGCCACCAGGATGAATGAAGAGGTGTTAGAGAAGCAGGGGGAAAAAAAGTAAAAAGATTTTTCTACCATCGTAGTTTCTGTTTGTTTTGGTTTTGAGTGTTTTCTTCGGTTTGTTTTTATTTCTGTTTTTGCTTTTGTTCACTTGTTTGCTTACTTTGATTTGTTTCCTTTTCTGGGGGCATGGGCATGCCAGGGATAAGCGAGGGGGTGGGGATATAGGAGCATGGAGGGATGGGGGGGTGAGCAGATTAGGGGTGCATCATGTGAGACTCCTAAAGAGCCAATAAAGAAGTGGAAAACAAAGGTTTTCATGACAGGACTTCCAAGTGCACTTGCATTGATTGTTATAACCAACAACATTTAAGCTGCATGAGAAATTCTTTGTACTTGAAAACTTGTCTCGACTTTCCAGATTGTCCCAAAGTGAGGAGGGAATGATCTCTGACCAGTGGCTGCGCAGATGTAGGAGTCCTTCACAGGGAGAAGCAGATCAGCCTCCAGGGTACTAGTATGTACAGCTCTACTGGAAAATTGAGTTAGTAAAGGATTGCCCCCAGAAGTTTAGACGGTAATAGAGATATTTTTTCCACTCCATGTAGGAGGAGAGAACATGGTATACACATTTTATATATTCTTTGTATAATTATTATTTAAAATGCAGTGCAAGAAATCTCCCTGTAGCTGATGATGGCTTAAGATAAAATGTTCTTTGTAAAGCAAATTCTACTATTTTCCATCTAAACAAATTTAATATATTCAGCTGTTTCAAACAGCTGTATATTCACTTATATGCAGAATTGTATTTATAGCATTTCCTTCCTACAGAAAAGTGATTCTATGAATCAGAAACGAAAAATCTATACCAAAAGAAAACAAATGTAATATCTTGTATGGAAATAATGTGGAATAGTAAGTCAATTGAGTTATTTGTTTGATCAACTAATTATTGAGAATCACCAAGTTATTTCAGGAAAATGACTGGTTAATTTACTTCAAACCTATGTCCGGATCACTCCAGTGGATATTTCCTTTGGCTTAGCTCTTCCTAGTAAACAAAATGACAGGTGAGACCACTTAAGAAACCCGATGCCTGACTCTCTCCTGATTTGACTCCCAGCCTTCTCTGGGTTTCTGTAACATCTTATCTTACCTCTCCTGTAGTCTCTATAATATTAAGAATTATCATGTATGGAATCCCAGATGAGTGACAGGAGGAACGCTAGACATATGCTATTCTAAATAACCTTCAGCAAATCTATGAGACCATTTCGATGGTACTGATGTTTTTTTGTTTTATTTGTTTAACAAATGAAGATATTGAAACTCAGAAAGTTAATTAGTTTGCCCCCAGTGAGTTACTTAATATGTAACAGCGACAGAAAAGATATGGCTAGAGAGACAAGAAGGGATCCCTGCACAGTATTTGGTGTCAGAACAAAAGAAAGAAAATTACAAAGAGGAAGGGATGGCAGGAATATCAAGGGAGAAAATCCAGGATGAAGAGAACAAAAATCAGCATGGTACAATTTCAGTCTTCTCTGAGTGGCTGAATTTAAATTGCATTATTTAAAAGTCTATATAAGGAAAAATTCCAATGTGGATCGGTTTTGTTTACATCTCATAGGTTTTTCTCCCCTACAAATAATACTACAGATAGGCACTTTCGTCAGTTCATAAAACAACAGCTGATTAGCAACTCCAGTCTCAATCAGAAAATCATCTGAATTTTGAAATGCTCTTTATTAAGGCCATCATCAATGCTGGATCTTACTTTTTAAAAATCGACTGGATTTATGGTGACAAAGAACCCAAATGCATATTTTATGTCAATTTCAAGGAAGTAGTCCTATTTATTGGTAATTTGATATTTATTCATATTTATTTTATGACAAAATGCCTTTTCTGTCTTTGAGCAGAATGTGACTATTAATTTCACAGCCTTGGTGACAGAGCGAAAGGATGGCTCTTCTTGCCTGACAACTCAGTATTATTTCTTGATTTCCTCTTGTTTGAAAGGGGTCTACTTTCACAATTGTTCTGTTGCTATGCTAGGCTGCGAGTTATGGAGAAAAAATGATAGTGTGTTATGTAAATGCCTACTTTGTGGCACTGAATTAACAGAAAAATGTTCATTATTTTATGAACAAGCAAAGTGAACCAACAGTTTCTAAACATAAAAATATAGTCATGATCCAGTGCTTCTTATGCAGAAAACATAAACTACGTGAGTAATCCCTAGAATCTAAAAAATCCACACAGATGTAAGTTATAATACTCTTTCTTGATAAAATAGTTCTTAGAGTCAATTGAGTAACATTTAAACAATGGAGTGGGTACTGATATTTCTTTTCAATTTGCAGAAGAAACAACAGAGGCAAGAATAAATTAATCTTTCCCTGAATTTATATAGAACCAATATTTCTTTTTACCTTGTTAAAGAAAAGCTTTATTGCTCTTTCTTCTTCAGTTTTTCTTTTATTATTGATTTTATTGAGCAATACATTTTGTTCTACTCCCTCCCTTCCACTCCCTCCTCTTCAACCCTCTCCCATGGTCCCCATGCTCCCAATTTACTCAGGAGATCTTTTTTGTTTTGTTTTGTTTTACTTCCCAAGTAGACTAGATCCATGTATGTCTCTCTTAGGGTCCTCATTGTTGTCTAGGTTTTCTGGGAATTTTATGTGGTTTTCTTTGCTTTATGTCTAAAAGTCAGTTATGATACCTATCATGTTTGTCTTGTCTTTCTGGGTCTGGGTTACCTCACTCAATATGACATTTTCTAGATCTATCCATTTGCCTGTAAGTTTCAAGATGTTATTTTTTTCTGTTGTATAGTACTCCATTTTGCAAATGTACCACATTTTTTTATCCTTTATTCGAATGAGGGGTATTTAGGTTGTTTCCAGGTTATGGCTATGACAAACAATGCTGCTATGAACATAGCTGAGCACATGTCTTTGTGGTATGATTGAGCATTCTTTGAGTATATACTCAAAAGTGGTACTGTTGGATCTCGAAGGAGGTTGTTTTCTAATTTTCTGAGATATTGCCACGCTAATTTCCAAAGCAGTTGTAACAGTTTGCACTCCTACCAGCAATGGAGGAGTGTTCCCTTTACCCCACATTCTCTCCATCATAAGTTGTCACCAGTGTTTTTGATCTTGACCATTCTTACAGGAGTAAGATGGAATCTCAGAGTTGTTTTGATTTGCCTTTCTCTGATGGCTAAGGATGTTGAACATTTCAGCCTTTTTAAAATCATCTGTTGAGTATTCTCTGTAGGTAGAGACTGCTTGTTCATTTCCCATCTGCCCAGACCCCCCCAAAAAAATCACACAGAAACTATATTGATTACAACTCAGTTTGGCCTATTAGCTCAAGCTGCAAACAGAGTCTTTCTGAAAAATAAATGCTGCTCCCAAGAAGTTGTGTTTAACTCTGTTCTTTTGTGTCCAGAATTCCTTCCCAAGCTCTCTTGGTTTTTATGTAGATGTAGTTGCCCCACTTTAGTGTGCCATTTGTAGGCAGAGACTGCTCGTTCATTTTTCTGCCACCCAAATGCAAATAATTACACAGAAACTGTATTAATTACAACACTGTTTGGCCTATTAGCTCAGATTTCTTATTAACTAACTCTTACATCTAAAATTAACTATTTAATTTTCTATTATTCCATATTTTACCACGAGGCTCATGGTTTTCTACCTCTGGCTTTTTGGTCAGATACTTGGTGTCTGCCTCCTTTGGCAGCTACATGGCATTTCCTCTTACACTGCCTACTCTCTCACTCTCTCTTTCTCTCTCTCTCTCTCTCTGTTCTTATTTCCCATCTGGCTTTACTCTGCTAAACCACTGACCCAAACAGCTTTATTCATCAGTCAATAAAAGCAACACAAATACAGAACATTCCACATCAGTTCTCTGTTGAGGTCTGTAGTCCATTTTTAAAATTGGATTATTTTTCTTTTATGTCCAATTTCTTGAGTTCTTTAAATATTTTGCAGATCAGTCCTCTACCCAATGTGAGGCTGATGAAGGTCTTTTCTTATTCTGTAGGCTGCCCATTTGTCTTGTTGACCATGTCCTTTGCTTTAAGAAGCTTCTCAGTTTCAGGAGGTTCCATTTATAAATTGTTTCTCTCTGTGTCTGTGCTATTGGAGTTATATTTAAAGAGTTGTCTCCTGTGACAATGCATTCAAGTGTACTTCCCACTTCCCCTCTATAAAGCTCAGTGTGGCTGGTTTTATGTTGAGGTCTTTGATTCATTTGGAGTTTTGTGCATGGTGATAGATATGAATCTATTTTCATTCTTCTACATGTTGATATCCAGTTATGCCAACACTACTTATTGAATGTGCTTTCTTTTCCTATTTGATATTTTTTGTTTCTTTGTTGAAAACCAGGTGTTCATAGGTGTGTGGATGGTGTGATCTGTACAGTACTGTCTTTAGGGTATAGCATGGCTCTGCCATGTAGAAATTAGAACAACTGTGATTACGTCCATGAGACTCTCACAAGAGTTATTAAGCATTCCATCCTGAAGTGGTAGGAGAAATCCAGCCAATACTCTTTTCAACACCCGTGCATGTAATTCTGACCCAGTTGCTTGTGGTCTTGGTTGATGCTAGAGTATACACATATATAAAGGCATTAGGAACTGTAGTAGGCTTGTTTTCTAGGATATAATTATCTTAATGCACACTCCCTTACTTTTGACAAATGTATTTTTTAAACATTATAAAACTCTATCTATGCATTTTGTTAAATCAGAATTGAATTTCTGTCTTTTTACGCTCTGAATTGATATTCATCTTGAAGAATGTTAAGATGACTCAAAATATTCATCCAGTATCACTCTGTTCTACTTTTAAAGGTTTAATTTGATATTTGATGATGCAGAATAATTAGTTTCTGGTGATTTCATGCCAGAAAGGTGATTTCTGCTAAAAACTTGCTCTCTAATTATTCAAGTCCCATTGCAGTGATTATTTTTAAGTAATAGAATGTTAATAAAAAGCCGTGATTGTGTTAACTACTTTTTAAAACAACTGACCTCTTAAAGGGTATCCCAATCAAAATCTCAAAAAGCTTCTTAAGTCAGGAGGGAAAACGTGACATACCTAGTGGCATTTGGGTCTCAGACAAGAACAAGATCAAATAGATGAAAACTCTGAGCGTGAATGTGCTACATTATTTATGTAGTCACATATGAGTATCTTTTCATTTGCAAAACAGAGAACAGAACATCTATATATGCAAATTGTAAATTGCATTCTAAAGAAGTATATGTCAACAAAAATAGATTTAGAAAAATAACAATGAATCCATTCTCTTTTTTATTAAAAAATGGTTCCCCAGCAAAGAGGTGACTATGCCAGAAATGATGAAAGAAAGTATTCCAATGGCACACATTTCACCTATCATGTGCAAATAAAATAAAGATATGTAGCAGAAGAATTAGATTTATTATATAAAACATGTTGGATGAAACTATTTTTTTCTAAATATAGCAAGAGTGCACAACATGTAGCTCCAGGTGTTGGGTGTCAGCATAGTTATACCAGAGGGTCTGGGAATATCTGCAGCACCACTTACAATAGGGTGGAGGAGACACAAAAATATATGAGGGGGAACATGATTATAATATCAAAAAGTAAATGTGTATCAGCAATTAATAAGTAGGAGCATGAATAAGTAATTATTCTCAATGACTAGTGTTGTGAATGAAGAAATAAATGAGAATAATGTATTGGTAAAAGAGTCTTCTGATAGAAATGGGATACAGAAGACTTCCCAAAACGAAATGGTGTGGAATCTGAAGCCTCTTGGAAAAACTTGCACTCCTGTTTTATTAAAGCACTTAAAGGAATAGCCAAAATATCCTTAAAACAAGTTTGAGAAAAATTACAAAACAAAAGCAAAACAGAGGGTACAAATATGGTCTGGAGAGGTTACTTAGTTGGCAGAGTGCTTGCCTAGCATGCATGAAGCCTTGGATTTGATTGTCAATGTTTCATAAATAAGGTGTGCTGAGAACTCAGGAGGCAAAGGCAGGTAGGGCAGAAGGTCAGGGTCAACATTTGCCACAAAGGATATTGGAAATCAGTCTGTGGCAGGACATCCTTTCTCTAGAATAAAACAAGAGAAAAGAGAGGAAAAGAAAAGAAAAGAAAAAAAGTCTCGAAGCCCAACTCTGAAGCTGAGGCAAATAATTAACTCACAAGTTTGTTAAAAACTGAGTGTTATAAAACTTTACTTTGTAAAAACTCTTTGTATTTTCTAGCTCCATCCATTTGCCTGCAGGTTTCAAAATGTCATTATTTTTTTTTCTGCTGTGTAGTACTCTGCTGTGTAGTACATCGTATTGAGTGAGGTAGCCAAGACCCAGGAAAACAAATATCATACGTACTCACTCATAAGTCATTTTTAAACATAAAGCAAAGAAAACCAACCTGCAAATCACTGTCCCAGAGAACCTAGACAACAATGAGGACCCTAAGAGAGACATACATGGGAAGTAGAAAAAGAGAAGACCTCCTGAGTAAATTGGGAGCATGGGGAAGATGGGAGAAAGTAGAAGGAGAGCAGAGAGGTAGGGAAGGGGGAAAAAAAAAATAACCACCACTCAAAAAAAAAACCCCACAAAACTCTTCATATACTTTAAATGTAATTAGGATCATGGTCTTGTCTTAAGTATATTCATTTAATCGTGTAGTTGGAAAAGATCATGGAATCCCTCTCCTCAATAAGGGACTCTTAGGTAATAGCTTTTAGAACAGAGGGTTCCAATGGTGCACCTCTGATGTTCCCATGTTCAGTGACTATCTCCTCACTCTGGTTCATTCAAGCCATCACTTAAACTCTGTGTGTTGTAAAGAGAGATAGCAAATAATGCAGAGGACTTTGGGGAAAGTGAAGGGTTTTAGCAAGAGAGAAAAGAAATGCCTATAACAGAGGGTAGTAAGGAATGAAGATGAAATAATAAATTATATACATGTGTACTTATATATATATATATATATAACTGTCAATGACTTAAAATATAATAAAAGAAAATAAATGTATAAAGTTCATGCTGACAGCTCCCCCTATTATGATAGTAGAGTTTCAGACAGACCACTTGTCTGTTTCTAATGCAAAGCAATCAAATAAGAAATTGTCCATTTCTAATGCAAAGCAACCAACAAGAAATACCTCAAATTCAAAGAACACCCAGGACTAAATCCACTCTCATACCTGTGAGTGCAGTAAGTTGGAGAGATATCATCTTTCCAAGGGATGAGATCACACATTTCACTGTCATTGTCAGATTAAAATGTCTAAGTCTGCACTCAATGGTTTTATTTATTTATTTATTGTCAAGAAGCAAAGGGGGTGGCTCTTTATCAGAGAAAATGAGGAGGCTGGAAGTGCTGTTTTAAAGGACTTTTATACAGCTGACTCTAAATATCTCATAACACGAAATTCAAAACAATAAGCTATTAATAACCCGTGTTTGCATAACCTTATAAATAAGGCAGTGTACTTTGCAAATCCTAAATCACTAATGATTTTTATGTCTGTGTTTCTTCTTGTGTACGAACAGGTCTGCACTAGTCTGCATTAATTAAATGTAAGTAGATTTTCTGAGCCTGGATCATCATTAAGTCTGTGGCCCTGATTTAAATCTGCAGTAAAACATTTCTCCATTAAGTCTTGGGCTTTTGTGTCATATTTCATACACTAGTTGTCTCTTAATTAAATCCATGATGGTCCACCAACACAAGCTATTAAAATCACTATACTTTGCACTTGACATATTTATGAGACAGAGTCATAGGACTATAGACTGATACTTGAACTACTCTCTGAGAAATGCTAATAAGATTATGATGAAGGTTAGATGAGAGAAGTCCTCTCCATTCTCTTCTCTCCTTTCTGGAGATTTATTTTTGTAACAACTGCAGCTCATGTCTATTTCTGATTTTCCCAAGACTCGATGAAAGCTTTTTTCTTTTATTGTAGAGAACCAGCAAATTAATAGTCAATGAAAATCTTTCCAAGCGTTAATTTATACCGTAAGTTGTTCATATAAAAACTGAGATAGCCTTCTCTGATTCTTGCTCTCTTCGGAGGGACACTTTAGATGCATGTGTGCCAAACCTTTAGGTGTTCTGAGAGGAGACAATTTACAAGGACTGAGAAAAGAAAACAGCCCCGAGTGAGAAAGCAGTTAACTTTAGATGGGGGTGAAAGGAAGACCATGAATGCCATCCTCAGATATACTGGATTTCCATGGCGTTCACCAGAATGAAAGATGCCTCTGCCCAGGTAAGTTTCTAGAGAACTTATTACAGCCTATATTGAAAGGAGAGCTTATACTTTGTTTTGTTTGCTGTTAGCGACACACTTTAGTTCTTTTTCAGTTTCTCTCTGAAATGTCAGTTTGCTTGCTTGCTTTTTTGTTTGCAACGTACTGAAAAGACATTTGAAAGAGGACATATGTGCTTCAAGGATCAGGGAGGTCCAAAGCAGAAAGAATGGATCAAACCATTCGGACTGTGCTCCATCAGTGACTTAACACAAACAGGAATGTTCTAATATGGACAGAGGGAAAGAGTTCGTGGCCTTTAAACACATTATCTTCCACTCGCTAGCTTTAGTAGATGCTTTGCACTTTTCAAATAGTACTTTGCCGTGTGTCATTGGCGCTGTATTTTTAGGAGACTTTTTTTAATGCCTCAAAGTGAAAGGTGAACTTAACATAAAATAAAGTTTTATTATAGTGCTGGTCTGTGCTGAATAATGCAAGAATAAAATAATTTCTAATGTCTTGTTAAGAATAGCAGCTCTAGTCTGGCATTGCCACTAAAGGCATTAAATCTAATAAAATCACCCTCACGTACTCCTGATACTAGTAGTAATTAAAATAACTTGTTTCAAAAAAATTGGTCCTATACATGAATACATATTGGGAATAAGTATTTCTTCGTTCTTCAAACCAAAGATAACATAATTTGATTCTCACACAATTTTCTTGTAAATGCAGTTCGTATTGGGTTTTATATGCAGCTTAAGACTGTTAATTGCCACTTTGAGCTTCACAGTAAAGCAGGGTTCAATATGTCGCTTTTCTCAAGCATGGAGCTGTGTTTGAGAAATGCTTGTCTTAGTCTAATGAACTGTGAATAATTTACATCCTGAGTCCTAGTTCTCAGTATAAGTGGCCTGACTTTCCTTGACGCTTGTAAAGCCAGTTGCCTTGTGCCATATCTGATAGGAGACAGATCCCGGGTTTCTCCGAGACTGCTCAGGTAGTGGTGTCTTTGCTTAAGGCCACCTTTTCACTGGAATCTATTTCCCCTTTGTCATTCTTGACAGTGCATTATAAAGAACGGATTTTTAGTTTCTGTATTTGGGAGAAAATATTATCTGACTGAAAATATTTTCTAAATCCCCTACCTCCTGGCAGGCTCACTCGATAACGTCCTAAATTTACAGTGGCCTCCCTGCTCTGTCAGGAAGACAAAGGGCCTGTTTGGGGGGTGTGAGCACTTCACATGCTTGAATGAATAGTGAGCAGGCGATGTGATTCCAGCCAGCATCTAAGCACATATGCACTAACAAACTGCACCAAAGAGATCAAGTCTGTGAATCAGCACAAGGCAGGGACACCCACAGGGGCATTTTAACTTACTTAGGAGCTTGACAAACTATTCAATGTTCTTCATACATTTCCTAAGCATTCATGTCTTTTGAAACACTAAATTTTAGAGGTCCTAAAAATTGTAACAGAATACGAGATGCAAGAGGAATTTTATAAGGATAATCTATTTGGGGCTTTCTTTTGTGACATAGGAGACAATGTCTACAGAAGTTAAACAACACACTTGTTCCATTGCCAGGCAGCAGAATGACTAGCTGGTAGCCAGAACAAAGAGGACTGGCGGTATGGATGAAGAAGGGATGTGGAAAATATCTGAGAAAAGACCACAAACATACACTATGAGATCCTGTTGTCCTGTGACCTCTATGGAAGAGAGCCCTGCCTATAGTTATATGCCTGCATCTGCATCTCTGTGAATTCTTCATGCTGGCAGGAATGTTAAAGAACCGTATGTAGGACAAAATAAGGGAGTAGAAACAAAAATTATTTGTTATTTAAATCTACAAAATATCAATTGATCATGAGACAGAATTTCAGCTTGCATGCTGGAGAGGCTCATGTGCTGAGGAGCTCCTGGTGGTATTGGATATTGGGGGAGGGGGATGATTTTTCTTCAGTGTTGTAGCCAAATGCAAACTGTCCATGTTTCAGTACATAATTCCCTATTCATGGTGACATGCATGCTGTTAAATTCAGTGGGTTGTTTTAACAAGAGATATGAAAATAAAAGAGGTCCTTGGAGAGAGGAAGAAAAGTCCCAGCACAAGTAGAAGTGGATAAAAGGTGATTATGAAGGCCAAGATGACAACAGTGAATTATATATGCATGTATGGAATTGTTAAAGAGCAAATTAAATCTCATATATACATATATATACATACATACACACACATATAAAGAAATTTACAGGGTTAAATAGAAGGGAATCCCATGTTTATGTATGACTTTAACACATATTGCTTATGGGAAGACTTCGAATTATAAAATGTCAAGGGAATCACCATGCAAAGCTAGAATGTGGATATTGACTATACAAAAAGGTCAACGTCTGGAAAGGGAGGAATGGCTACTGAAAAGAGACATAAGAAAATGTTGAATTCAAGTTTCCCATTAAAGGAGCAGAGGTAAGAAAGGAGGCCAGGAGATCTCACCATAGGACTAGCATAAAAGAGATGACTTGAGTTGACTAGATCTGAGTAAATATAGTAATATATATGAGTAGGTGCCACATAGGTTGGAAATGTATGAGGTATTAAATATTGTCTAGTCTCTGTTATAATTATAGCACTCTGGCAGTAATAGATAACATAAATAATAAACAAGTGAGCATTTCTGTATTTCAATAAAACTTTATTGACAACAAATTACATAATAGACTGAGATTATGATCTATGATATGTTTAGATTGAACAATGTTTTATATAGACATGAGAGGTAAACATATAGATACATGAATTGATATATAGAAAGATGGATGATAGAGTTATTAGTATCTTTTTCTTTCCATTAGCAACAGACATGTTGTTACTAAAAGCTGTCTTCTTATCTCACATACACATGTGCACACAAAATAAATAAAAATTGTCATTTTAAAACTCTTTTTAAAAATCATCTCCTATCAGGATGAATCTTTATTAATGGGTCATTGACCAAAATCCAAATTATCTGAAAGTCTGAAATTTGGAAGGCCTAATTAAGGCTACGGAATTGTGGTCATCTTAAGAATATTTGTATATCTATTTATAGCTTCTACTTCTGTTAGGAAGATAGTATAATCATGACTTATGTCAATATGGTGACTCCCACGACCTGAAAAATATCTATGGATTTAAATTTTATGTTATGAACATTCTAGATTCACTAGAATAATATAGTTTGGAAAGGCAAGTGTTCTGTCCTCCACTAGGTCAGTTTGCATTTGAGTACTCTTGTGAGCATATATGCATCACTCCTATGAATGATGTTTTGCATTTGAAGAGTCTCCTTGGTCATCACCTGATGTGAAATGCCCCTCTGTATGCTGTGAATATGTTTTATTACCATTTGTAGAATGATTAATAAAAACCCAGAGTTAGATATTGGGATTCAACCTAAAGATTAGAAAAGCAAAACAGCTAGCTATTGACTCTTTTACTTCTGTCTGAAAAGGTGATCTTGCCTCCAGGAATCCTTGGAATGACTGTATCTGGGTGTTGTCTTCTGTCTTATATTCCTCTCTAGGGCTGGGATTTGTTGTAAAAGGAGTGGCAGGCTGTTTCCTGACCCCTGGCTCCCAGTTGCCTGACTAGCTTATATCCGAAATAACAACACACAAATTGTATTCATTTAAACACTGCCTGGCCCATAGTTCTAACCTCTTATTGGCTAACTCTTACATATTTGTTTAATCCATATCTAGTAATCTGTGTATCACCACGGGGTAGTGGCTTACCATGAAAGATTTAGCATGTCTGATCTGGTGGCTGGCTCCATGGCGGCTCTCTCGAACCCTGCTTTCTTCCACCCAGTTCTTTCTTTCACACCTACCTAAGTTTCTGCCCTATCAAAAGGCCAAGGCAGTTTCTTTGTTCAACCAATGAAAGCAACACATAGAAAGAAAGACCTCCTACACCAGGTATTAAAGATGTGCACCACTACTGCCTGGTCTGAAAGACTTACCTGGGTGGCTATTTTGCTTTACTGATCTTCAAACAAGCTTTATTTATTAAAATACAAATGAAATATTACTACAACCATTGGTTAATAAAGAAACTGATTTGGCCAATAGTCAGGCAGAATAAAGCCAGGCAGAAAATTCAATCAAAGATAAAGACAAAAAGATGGTTGGGTCTGGAAAACATTAGCATCCACTGAAGAAACAAGATGTGAGGTAACAAGCCAGGAATCTTGTGGTGAAATATAGAATAATAGAAATGACTTAATTTAAGTTGCAAGAGCTAGTTAATGATAATCCTGAGCTAATAGATCAAAGAGTTTGTAATTAATATTAAGCCTCAGAGTAGTTATTCAGGAACTGGTAGGCAGGAGAGAAGCCTCCAGTTACACTCACCTAAATATCTACTATAAAAATCATTTATTTCCTTTAGTATTTAAAATGTTAGTCTCCTGCATAAACATCCCACTTCTATTTAAATTTAGTAGATCTTTGTTTTATGTTTAAAAACCATCTATAAGTGATTACATGTGATAATTGATTTCTGTGTCTCAGTTACCTTACTCAAAATAATATTTTTCTAGCTCCATCCATTTTCTTGCAAGATTCAAGATGCCATTATTTTTTTCTGCTGTGTAGTACTCCATTGTGTAAATATACCACATTTTCCTTATCCATTCTTCAGTGGATTGGCATTTAGGTTGCTTCCAGGTTCTGGCTATGACAAACAATGCTGCTATGAACATAGTTGTGCACATGTCCTTGTGGCACAATTGAGCATCCTTTGGATATATACCCAAAAGTGGTATTATTGGGTCTTGAGGAAGTTTGTTTTCTAATTTTCTGAGAAATCGCCACACTGACATACAGAGGGGTTGTACCAGCTCACATTCCCACCAGCAATGCAGAAGTGTTCCCTTTCCCCCACAACCTCTCCAGCATAAGTTGTCATCAGTGTTTTTGATCTTGGCCATTCTTAGAGGTGTAAGATGGAATCTCAGAGTTGTTTGATTTGCAGCCTACAAACCACAATCGCAGAGAACTTAGACAACAATGAGGACACTAAGAGAGACTTACATAGATCTAAGCTACATGGGAAGTAGAAAAGGACAACATCTCCTGAGTAAATTGAGAGCATGGGGACTTTGGGAGAGGGTTGAAGCAGGGAGGGGAAAGGCAGGGAGGGGAGCAGAGAAAGTTGGAGCTCAATAAAAATTAATAAAAAAATAAAAATAAATTTAGTAGATCACTCCACAGTTTGAGGTTGAAAGTAGAGATCCTAAATTTTCAGAAAGTCTTTGAAAATGAGTGTGAGAGGGCTTCATGTGGCATAGGTCGTTTTAGAATGTATCATGGCAGTGTGGCAGACCCATGGCTAGAAGCTCAGTGGCTCAGCCTGTGAAAGAAGAATTCATCATACTGGATTGCATCGACGTGCTTTAATTTCAAGTTACAGAATCTGCCAATTCTATTTAAACAAATCTTAAACCTCACCAAAGCAGACCCCGTCTTTATTATCCATTTCTCACTCTTTCTCAAACAATTGAAATGGCCACAAAGCTGGAATTGTGAATTGTTTCTCTTTTTTGTTGTTATTTCACTTGAATGTTTATAAGTAAAAGTTGGCAGTGATGTTGAAATGTATTGGCCCACTTCAGTACAAAAACAAAATCTACAGATGGACTTGGGCTATTTCACTTTTATTCTTATTCTACAGTGCTGGACTGCTGCTTAGTAGGAGGTGTGGAAATTAATTATTCTCCTTCCAAGTGTACCATGCTCTCATGGCTTCTGTCATATTTCAGTACTCGGTGCAGTTTTATAAGCAGCATTCTGCCTAAGTGTCTCATTCCGTGGACCTCCCACCTTTTAATATAAGGACTGGATCATTTTGCCCTGTGGCTCACTGATGCTCTTTTCAATACTGAGAATCAGCAAAGTCAGTTTCTCAGCAATTCATTTGTATAGTAGAGGAGCTGACCGAAATCTAGGTGAATAGATTGGTAGTAGGCGCAGATTAAGTTGCCCTGGGGATGATATGCAGAAAAGAAGGAGGGAAATCAATAAAAGTAAATTTTGTTTTCAAGTGGAAAAAGTAAAACAAAATAATGCATATGCTAAATTAAAAATGGGGGGGACGGTGGAGTTCAAAAATGAAAAAAAAGGTAGCATACACATTTCAAGACAAAATGGCCATACAAATCATTTAGCTCAACCTCCAAGCTACAAGGAATGTCATTAGTTTGATGGTGGTTTGTTTTAAGAGAATCATCTCAAATCCTTGAAGGTAGTTTGAAGTGAGTGTGGTGATGAGGCTCACAGCCCATCCTGGATACTGTTGCTACACTAGTCAGCAAGTAGAAAAAGAGTTCCATCATCCCCGTAAGGTAGACCCGGTACCCTTTCACATGTTTGTTCTTCCCTCCAGAACTCACACCATGTCACGCTACAGTTTACATCATGTAATGGTTTCCCAACAAAACGTTCAAACTCTAATACATATACTTCTTCAGGAAATTTCTTTAAATATCAGTTTCCCGTCTTCATAGTGCCCTAAGGAAGTTTTATTTACCTTTCACTAAGCATGCCAGGTTCCTGCATCTATCTCTCTGACCCTTGTGAAAGTTACTCTAGACCTCTGTTAAAATTCTCTTTCCTCAGAGGCAGTCAGCTCACACCAGCATCCCTTTTCATCAAAACAAGCTTCACAGTGTCTTGTTTCTTAAGTCTCTCCATATTATTTTGGCACTCTTGGTGCTCTCCACATAATCTATACCAATTTCCCATCTTTCATAATTTTCTATTATCATATAAATTTCTCTAAAATTTTCCATCAATATGAGCACTTTGATCACACAGCACGAATAACATGTTTTTAGTATAGGACTCTGGTAGAATGAAGGTATGTTTATGAGAAGCATCAAGGTAGACACATATGTGTCTCATTAACCACAGTGCTCATGGTTACCACTCTGAGGATGTCTTCCATATTTCCACTATCATTTCTCTCTCTCTCTCTCTCTCTCTCTCTCTCTCTCCTCTCTCTCTCTCTCTCCCCTCTCTCTCTCTCTCTCTCTCTCTCTCTCTCTCTCTCTCTCTCTCTCTCTCTGTCTCTTTTATCAGATGAGTGTGCAATTCCCAACAGTGAAATAATTCCCAGAAACTCTTTAATTGCTTTCATTTTCAACTGTAACTCCCAGGAGCACACAACAAAGACCGGGTCTGTGCATCACAAAATGAAAGGGAGGATTTGCCTGTCTGAGCTTTAATTGGATCAATGTAGATAACGAACCCAAATAATTTAATTCCTGCAAAAGAAGTAAGCGAGTTTGTCTGGCATTGTAATTCATATTTATATTTTGTGTATGAAAACATGAAATCTGCTAAGTCTGTATGGCTGCGTCAGAAAGAGTTCTCTATAGGGACTGTTTACATAGATCACACTCTCGAACCTTGCTGAGTTTACACTTAGCATTCTCTGCTTTCATCTAGTGATGAGGGCCTTTCACTCCAGAAACATCATCACTGTGAAGGTACAGAATATTTTTCAGATGAAAAGAGTTCTGTTATGATGTGGGGGCAAGAACAAGAAAAACCGGATCTAAACTGGATTTATTATTAATTATAGCTCAACTTATCATAAACATCAGAAAAGGAACAATAATACAGAGTTTTCTAATGAGCTTATCAGACGGGAGTATGGTGAGAATTTTCTGAAAGGAAGGGTTGTAGAGATTGCTTAGTGGATAAAGCACTTAGGCATAAGCATGAGGGATGGCATTTGGATACACAGAAGCTATGTCAAGAAGCCTGGCAGGTGCAGTGGCCACCTGTGATCTCAGCACCCAGGAGGGAGAGACATGAGATCTCACCTGGCTAGCTAGACTAGACCAGCTGCAGCTAACTACAAAATAAAGTGAGAAGAGACCAATCATGATACCCAGCTTCCTTTTTAGGCCTCCACACACAAAACACATGTACATACACATGTGAACACGCATACACACATGCATCTACAGCACACATATGGGTACACAAGGAATGACACTCCAGGCTATTTCATAACTTATTAATTTCTCGAATTAGAAAGATTTGTTCATGAGCATACTGTAGACTTGAGTTGATCAGGTAGCAACTTTAAGGTGTAGTTACATGTTTTAATGATCACACACGTTCAAGATATAAAGATCCTTCAATATATTTCTTGTGTCACTAATCTATTCAAACACATCACCTTGTGATCACTTGTTCTTATAAACAGTAGGATGAATGGTTCGGAAAAGAAAGAACGATGCCACATTAAAACATTAAAATGTACAGATGCGTACATGTTTGTGAGAGCCATGAGAAAGTGAATACTTTATGATCAGAAAAAAAATATTTTCCCTTCCTTCCTTCCTTCCTTCCTTCCTTCCTTCCTTCCTTCCTTCCTTCCTTCCTTCCTTCCTTCCTTCCCTTCCTTCCCTTTCTCACTTCCTCACTCTCTCCCTCACACCTTGCTCTCTTCCCCCCCCCCTTTTTCTTTTTAAGGCATTCATCTGGTCAGAGAGAAGAGATTTAAGAGTTTGTACCATTTGCGAAACTAAAGACAAAATACAAAATATCAGGAAAGAGTAGCAGTGTGTAATGCAGTTATTTCCTCTATTTTCTAGACCTCTGCTCCCTAGAAGCTATTAGGGTGAATACTTCTCTTGTGGTAACAAGTTGTGGCGCATCTTTCAAACTGACAAAACTGCAGAGGTTAGGTGTTTTCTTGATGATAATTTCTGTCCATGTTGGAGGCAGGGAGGTTAGCCTGAGAAGATTTGTGGATTGGGAGCTCTGGTCAATTTTTCATGAAAGCACTTATTTCTCCTGTAATTAGTCTACAATGAAACACCAGAGGCACACATCCAGGTACCTTACACTCGTCTCTGAGTTCTTCACATAGTATTATAGAAGAAGCTCAGGAAATGGCTCAGTTGGTAAAGAGATTATCTAGCAAGCATTAGGACCAGAGTTCTTCTCCCAGAACCCACCTTTGAAAGATGGAGTGACATAAATTTATAACCACAGTGCTGTGTCAGTGGAGCCATGGACTCTTTAAGAATCATGGACTGGACAGGCTAATTAATAGGTGGGTTCCAAGTCAACGGGAGACACTGTTTCAAGTATATTTTGGAAAATATATCCAAAAATGACATCCAAAGTGGATTCTGGCCTACACACACACACACACACACACAAATGGTACTTTAGTCCGAACAAAAGGCATTTGCTGTCTGTTTCAAATTTCAGGTGGGCTTTTCTCCAGAATTTTGTGTAACTCGCTCTGTGACCCAGCACCAGCAATATACCAAGAGATGAGCACTCTGGTTGTGAGATTAGATCAGGTCCAGGGTCTGATGGGACCGCACTCTGGACCATAGGAGATTCTCTGAGGCTATACAATAAGTTGAAGTATAATCACTTTTTTAGACTGCTAAGGTTATAAGGTACTTACTAAAATTATTAATCATTTGCCCCATCATGCAGCTTTTTTTCTTAACCCTTTCTTGAACGTTTTCCTTATTTCTACTTTTAACATCCTTGTATTCTGCCAAAGAATGCCTATTGACTCCATATGTTTTACTCACTTTGTTTTTATTTTAGTTTCTCCACAGTGTCTAGAAGATTTCTGTTTGCCCAGTATTCCCTGGCACTTTGCTGAGAAACACTCTGACCCTTGATGTTTATAGTCTTTATTCTTTTATCAGAGGCTCACAGTAAACATGGCGTGATTGCTCAATGACAAGATTTCACTCAGCAAATCAATCAATGGGGCAGTTAGGCTTTCCCATGAAAAGGGGGAGTGTTTACTGTAACAACTCTTAGCAATTGGCAGAATCACATCCATGGAGCATTGAAATGTTATAAGAATTTCTATAAAAAGTAGTTTGGGGCTAGGATTATTACTGTGTTAGGTTTCATTGTTTAAAAATATTACATTGTAATAAGTGATATGTGACTCCAGGGGAAATCATTGCTTTGTATTCTGGTGGCAGGAATAGTACCAAATATTCTGAATTCTATGTACTTCTTCATCTTTTGGGGAGACGTCTTTCCAGCCAGCAAGAGCATAAGTCTTTTCCTCCAGAGTAATAGCAGTACCATATCAAACAAAAAAATGGGCTTCATTGTACCTGTGGTTTGATGTAATGATAGTTAGGCAAGGGCTCATAGAGAGAAATTCCACGTAACTCAGAGATGGTCAACATCTGCCATAAGCCGTGAACCTATTCTACTGCTGTGTACATACCCTACAGGGAACGTATGATTGAAGGATGTCGGATTCCAAGAACCATCGCAGCTGTCACTGGGGTTTATGCTATCTGCTGGCTGATGCGCTTATCATAAAACCACAAACCTTATATCGACTCATGTTCAGGTCTTGACTGTTCCCATTATACAAGAGAGAGTCAGAAAATAAACACTTGTACCAGTTTCAGCTTAATGCTTTTTAGAATTGTGTTGGCGAGACAGCAAATCAAATATTCCTCTCCCTTTCTACTTTTCCATTAAAACAAACACACAAAAATCAAATAGAACATCAAATCATAGATCTTTGTGGTCATGCTCCTAATGCTTGGAACTTGGAAATTGAACCCAAGGAACAGATATAATTTTCAGCTAGTAGAGATATGTAAATCAAGCATAGCTCATAGGCTTGGACAAAAAAAAGAAGTAAAATAAAATAGGTAGAAATATATT
Source organism: Myodes glareolus (assembly GCF_982192425.1). NCBI lineage: Eukaryota > Metazoa > Chordata > Mammalia > Rodentia > Cricetidae > Myodes > Myodes glareolus. Next base: position 39,425,662 of record NC_142042.1, on the reverse strand, counting down.
CTTTTGTGAGTTTTATCATGAAAAAATTTAACAATGTTGATTCCAAGAATTAATTACTAAACTGTTATGATTATTTTGTAATTATCAGGCAGATCATCACAGATATTTTGGCTAAGGAAATCAAGAAAAAAGATACATATGTGATTTTAAGTCTGTTTATAGGGCTTTATCTGTAACGTTTTGCAACCACATGTGGTGTCTCCATATCTTAAACTTTTCCGATTGAGTGTCAGGCAGTGCTGAGATTCCTACTGCCATGAAGCGCTGCTATGTATTTTTATGGAAATCACCCGATTTTTGTTTAACAAGAATATATATATATATATCCACATAGTTCCTTTTAATACACTGAAGCAAAAACATATAGCACAATAATATATAGTGGATGAGACATAAAATACATGCAAGTTAGCATAAACCTTATCAGTCTGGGTGGTATCTATACACATTTTCCTGTATACCTATAGAGAAGATATCCTTCATGTCATTCATTTTTCTCTGAATATGGGGACATAATCTTACATTGTACTCTTTTCCTAACCCATTTATATGCTGATGTATGAGCGGTATTCGTATCTTCATTACATTTCTCTAGTAGAGAAGTCTTTGGAAACATTCAAGCTTTTCTGAAATGTCATTGATTATGTTTACATCTCTATCATGTTAAAACCTAGATTTTGCATAGAATATGGGCTTCCTTGAGTGAAAGATGAACTCTTAAATTCCTGTACAAAGCTCTCTTCTCATCTATCCTTCTCTTTGCATTTTTATGTGTAATGAAGTTCAAACTTAGCCTTCTGCCAACTAGGTAGGCAATGCTCTTCAACAATGGAACATCCATAGTATCACAGGCTCTCTTTTCTATGCCAGTGACTTGATTCTCATTATTGCTTTGTTTAGGTTAAGCTAGAAAACATTTTTGATTTCTGTGGAATATCTTAAAAATAATGATCAGACATCAATTTCTCCAATACTGCTGCTTCTCACTGTGGAATCCATGCTAGTGATCACTAATAAATCATCAATCACTCTACTGACTTACTTCCCTGAACTACCCTTGCAATACTAGTTGTCACATATATGCTATCACAGAACATTTTATTTCTAAAATTTTATTATATTTAAAGTTAAAAATGGTTTTAAAAACATTAGTTGACTTCCCTTACAGTAGGAAGATTCTCTGACTTGCCTATCTCTCCCATGAGTTGTATGTTATCCATCCTGAGACCACAATATCCAAAACAAAAAGAAATTATGACGGTAAAGAAATCCATATAAAAAGGTTTTCTTCGGAGGGATAGTTAGATCTAGAATGATAGCATGATGTTAATGGGACTGTTACCACAAATTTCTTCTGCCCAGTTCTCATTTGAAATATACTTTTAAAAAGTTTGTTATGCCTGAGCTGGACCTGACCTGAAAACTTCATCCCTGAGGACAAGCTTTCATGGTACAGAAGATACCATGGAAATTTCCAAAAGATGGAGAAAACCAATAGACATATTGAACACAGTCCAGTAATCATAAGAGTACAATAGTAGCACCTATACCTTGGTAGTAAACAACAGCTCTTTAGTTGAACTTAAGGTTTGTTCAACGATAAGGAAATCATGCCTGGTACTAGAAACCTGCCTACTACCCAGGACTAGTGAAGTCATGGGTCTTCAAAAAGAACCTCTAACTGTCACTAAATGAAACCAGCACAGATATTCTAAATATTTATCGCTATACCCACAGATAAGTGCAGTTCCCAATCCTCATCAAGGAAACTTTTCTTTGCAACAGACAAGACCTTTAAAGAAAAGCACACCATTCAAAATGTAGAGTTGTGGAGCCTAGTCTTGATACATCTATAACACAGCTCTTTCATGTAAGGCTCAGGGATCACTAGGCAAGACAGAAGAGAAAAATTAGAAGAGCCAGAGGAACACAATGTTTTTTTATGAGCTGGTATAGTCTACAAGTGCCAGAGAAGTTAGACCAATCAAGTCACCTCAACATGGCTGTGTAAACACAAAGTGAACAAGGAAGACTCCAATAGACATGCTAATGGAGAATGAGGGAAACTCATGAAATTTCAAATCTAGACAAAGAACTACAGGTGACTAGAGAAATCTTAGGGCAGAAGAAATATTCTACCCCAGTGAAAATCACACCAAGTAGTTACTCAAAGCCAAATTGTCAGCCCTGTATATATAACAACAATTAAGAAAAAGAAACCATGACTTTATTTTTTTAAATGTTTTCTTTATTATTTATTGTGTGTACAGTGTTCTGCCTGCATGTACACCTGCAGGCCAGAAGAGGGCATCAGATCTCATTACAGATGGTTTGTGCGCCACCATGTGGTTGCTGGGAATTGAACTCAGGACCTTCGGAAGAGCAGTCAGTGATCTTAACCTCTGAGCCATCTCTCCTGCCCCCGAAACCATGACTTTAAAAGGGAATGAGAAGGCAAAACTTCATGGGAAGGGTTGGGTAAGGAAAGGGAAAGAGAGATGAAATAATTATATTATTGATGCGGGAGAATTGTCTGTATTCTGTCAACCATATTTTAATAAAACACTGATTGGCCAGGCAGGCAGTCTAGGCGGGAAAACCAGACAGGAAGTAGAGGTGATGCAATGAGAACAGGAGAATTCTGGGAAGCAGGGAGGTTCCTCTGCCACTCCTGTGCAGACCACCGAAGGGGCAACATGTAAGCTGACAGCTGAAAAAGGTACTGAGCCCGTGTGGCTAACATAGATCAGAATAATGGGTTAAGATAAGTCATAAGAACTAATAAGAAGCCTGACCTAATGGGCCAATCAGCTTTATAATCTTATGGAGTCTTGTGTGTGATTTCTCTTTGGGGTATGCCGGTTGTGGGGTACCAGGTGGGATGGAAACCCCAACAAGCCAGCCCCCTCATGTTACATATGGCGCCCAGACGTGGATAACTGAATCCACAGAAAGCTTGAGAAAGCTTGGGAAAGAATAGAGTAAAGCATGTTTTGTTGGTAGCAGTAATTTTTCGGGTCTGCTCTGCTTGCGAGAGGCAAGCAAGCGCTCTCATCTGAGAGGCTTCCTGACTCAGCCTTAGCTGACTGAGCCTTGCAGCTCATTAAGAGGTCCTGCCACAAAACACTTAACCGGTGTTGATGAAAAGCTGACCGCATGCTTTTCAGCTTTCAGGCGTAGCAGGATAAAAGCTATGCTGTTTTAAAATGCCAGTTTCTGGGCCGTCCTGCCAGGGCAAACTTTGACTCTTTCAGGTAGGTGGTCTGACTGAGTGTGGTCTGTGAGCAGAATGCTGCAGCTTGCTAGCAAGGACCTTGAAACGCCATAGAATTGTGACAGTGAACACAGCTCTGGCTGGTACCTCAGCCATGAGGCTGGAAAGGTAAATAATGGGCTGGGTCTAACCATCAAAACCACGGTTTTAAACTCATGTGGTCAGAAAAAGAGAGATATACAGTAAAAAGAGATTCAAAGAGGAAGAAAACCTCTAAATGATTTACTATGAGTTAAAAATATATGCAGCTTATAAGGTTAAAGTCATTAAAAATAAAAAAGAAAAAAAGGGAGATATAGGGTGTGGTGGTACACACCTTTAATCCCAATGCCTGGGAGGCAGAGGCATATTGACCTCTGTGACTTTAAGGGACAGAGGTAGAGATTGACCTCTGTGACCTCAAGGTATGGTAGTACACGCCTTTAATCCCAATGCCTGGGAGGCAGAGCCGACAGGTCTCTGTGAGTTCAAGGTGTGGTAGCAAACACCTTTGAGCCCAGCACTGGGGAGGCAGAGACAGAGGGATCTCTGTGAGTTCAAGGACAGCCTGGTCTACAGAGTTATTCCAGGACAAAGATATACAGAGAGCCTGTCTCAAAAAGTAAAAGTAAAAATAGAAGAAATAGAGGTTAAAATAAAGATGGAAGGGGGCTGGAGAGATGGCTCAGAGGTTAAGAGCAGTGCCTCCTATTCCAAAGGTCCTGAGTTCAATTCCCAGCAACCACATGGTGGCTCACAACCATCTGTAATGGGGTCTGGTGCCCTCTTCTGGCCTGCAGGCATACACACAGACAAAATATTGTATACATAATAAATAAATAAATATTTTTAAAAAAATTTTAAAAAAATAAATAAAAAATAAAGATGGAAAATATACAGAGAATCTTGATACTGTGTGTTATTATGCTCTCTTTAAATTGTTTGAATGCTGAGGAAGGAGCAATAGTTGCTAAAAGACTTTTGTTTATAAATGCTGCTAAACTAACCCAAGATAGGTATTTTGAAAATACCTTGGCTTCAAAACTGAAGTCAAAAGGTATGTTACTTTGGAGAAGAGATTTTGCTTTTGTTTCCACAGAAAATGAGAGGTTGTGGATTCATTCTGAGTTAAGAAAAATCCAGTATGATCAAGGAAGGCCACCTGAGAAATCTCCGACAAAAACAGATGGCCCAAATGTCTGAATTCTACATCCAGAACAGATTCAAGACTGCTACCTGAGATGATCAAGACTCACAGGATACTCCAGTCATGACTTGATTATATCTCTAAATTTTCTTTAGGTCCCCATAAGATCATCAGTGCCCCCAACCAGCAGGAAGTAGCCTAAAATACTACGCCCACATTCCCAACAAATGGACTATGGGTATTTTCCTTTGTTTAAAAAAAAAAAGAGGGAAATGATGCGGGAGAATTGTCTGTATTCTGTCAACCATATTTTAATAAAACACTGATTGGCCAGGCAGGCAGTCTAGGCGGGAAAACCAGACAGGAAGTAGAGGTGATGCAATGAGAACAGGAGAATTCTGGGAAGCAGGGAGGTTCCTCTGCCACTCCTGTGCAGACCACCGAAGGGGCAACATGTAAGCTGACAGCTGAAAAAGGTACTGAGCCCGTGTGGCTAACATAGATCAGAATAATGGGTTAAGATAAGTCATAAGAACTAATAAGTAGCCTGACCAAATGGGCCAGTCAGTTTATAACCTTATGGAGTCCTGTGTGTGATTTTCTTTGTTGCTTGCTGGCTGTTGGGGTACCAGGAGGGACAGAAACCCCAACAAGCTGGCCCTCATGTTACATATTATAATCTTAGAAATTAAAAAAAATAGCAATAAAATGTTCTTATGGTTTTTGTGTATCTAGAGATGTTAAGGATTCTAGACTGCCCAGGCTCACCCCCCATAGACTGTTGATGATATGTTGCTGACCAAAGTGGTCCTCATGTTAGCTTTGCTTGCTCAAGGTTCCTGATTTCTAGGCATTGCAGAGTGACAGAATTATCCAGGTAACAACAATAAAACACCAATTCTCATCCTGTAGCCTATATTCTATATCCTATTGTATTTCTTCTGGATTTGAGTCTCAATGGCTGTGATAGAGGGTACAGTTCTCAGGTCAGAAAATCATCAATGTTTATATTTGAAGAATCCTAAAGCATTAGTAGGTGAGAATAAAATGAAACCCTGATAATGGAACATGAATCATAAAAGAGGGAATAAAGATAATTGTTTTTCTAGTTTTAACTCTGTCACTGAATTAATTCTTTGTTATAAAAATATAACTGATAGAGAAAATGTGAAGTTCCACAGCTTCCCAATGGCTAACTGTGAAGACATCCATTGAGATATCCACACTTTGTGTCTGACTTATCAATGTACTTTTATTTTTTTTCTGATTCTTCACAGTTATTTTTCAATTGTATAAGAAGAAGCATAACTGATTCTATACATTTTTCCCAGGAATCTAAATTTTTAGATCTTCTAAAAATATCCCCATTATCCTTTAGTATGAACATTTTTACTCTCTTATTCTACTCTAATTTAAGGGTCACTTAATCCTCTCCTGAATTTTCCCACTTAGTATCTAGGATTAAACTTCTTTTCATATCATCCTGTTGAGCATTTGTCAACCAGAGGAAGCTGGATGCACAGTTCACCAGTGACATCTGCCTGGATTTTCTCTCCCTGGGCAATTGCTCTTCCTTGCCTTCACATGGTTTCTGTACCATATTAATGGCTTCTGGTGCAATATTCCCTTCACAGTAATGATTTCCTTTCAGCGAGCGCTTTCTGGACTCTACAGTCCTACAGTTGATAGCTCTTATTGCCTAATGCCTCCCTAGTTCCCAGAAAATCCATGGAAAAACAACCACAGAGGAACCAAATATTTTCTTCAAAAAATAGTTGAATACAGAAGAGATGGCTCTGGGGTTAAGAGCAAAATCTGTTCTTGCAGAGGATTCAAACCTGATTCTCAGAACCAGTGCCAGTGATCCAACAGCCATGTGCAGATACGTCTTCATATAAATATAGTTACATAAAAAAATTAAAAAATCTTTCAAAGATATTTGCTGAATGAACCAATGAACAACACATGTGGATCTTTAGAAATATTACTGAAAACTTCTGTCTCTTAAAGCCAGTGTAACCTGTGTGTGATTGTTTTGCGAATAATTTATCAAAGACCAGAAACTCTATGATCGTATATTAAGATTCTATTGCAGTCCTTCTGTACAGTGAATTAGAAGACATGACAGCTAGAGGCTGTGCTGGCTAGGAGACTAAATATTTACAAAACAATCCCAGCAAAACTCTGTCTTGGTTTTTTGATCCATGAAATGGGGCTAATACCAGCCTTCTGATCGCTGCCATGGTTGACAAATGCAGTCTTTGTGGAAATGCTCTGAAAAGCATCAAGAACGATAGAAACAAAGTTATTATCTTATTTCACAAATGCCAGTTGCTGAATTGATTATGTGTTGGTTTGTGTTTTTCCACATTTTCCATGTGTAAATATGTGGACAAATAAAAACAAATAAGGGAGCAGTGTACTTAAACAGTATCCAGACCAAATATTTTTAGTATTCTTTATTATGCTTCTAAATATTTAATAGATTATTAGTAGATGCAAACATAGAAGGCACTATTTCACATTTGCATGTTAATGAAAAACCATGAATTATACATTATTTGCAATGTGGCGTAGTGGAAACAGTATTCATTTTTCATGGCCATAAAAACTTAGATTGTCTCCTGAAACACACATCAAATCCTCGTCTGTACGGGTGCCAGAAAGATGTGCAAGCTTTTCCAGACCATCCCCAGTGAAATTAGACAGATTTGTGTGTGCTGTTTTGTAACACACGGATGTGAAAGTTCATTTTAAACAGAATAGCTTTAATAATGCCATTACTAATGTATATTTGGTCATCACTAAAAAACGGTGGTTTTATATGAATGCTTTACTTTAATAAACGACAGAGGAAACAAGCTTGCCCTGAGTCAGCAGGAAGTGGTTATACACCAGAGAACAGCCTGATTGTGTTAGATTCATCCAGAACACTGAACAGCCCAGAGACGGTCCAAGAAAAAAAAACAACAACTGGTTTTATTCAAATGATTAGGCTCAGTGCAGCTCAATAGTGAGATTCACACATTCTCCTATTATTTCTTGACCTTGTGCCAGAAACCTCCCACTTACAGTAATAATTAGAAATAGTGTTTCCAATGCATGCTTCCATCTCCCTAACAAACAGAGAAAAAAAAAAACAGTGTCACTTAAAAACTAAGCAATTAATGAACATTTTCTTTACCCCATTTGACTAATCCAGCTTACTTCCCCTAACTCTTTCCCATAATGCCCAAGCAGACTCACCCCCTTCTCCGGTTTCCAGGTCACAGTGTCACCTCTGGTACCACAGATCCTGTACTTTGGAAGAGAAACTGTTTTCTATCTTTCATTAAATTATAAGAAACTCCTTAAAGTTGCCTGGTCTGCCATTGATTGCTGTCATTCTGAGTATTGTATATTTCGGGTATAGTGATATAGGGAACTGTACAGAACTTTAATATAAAATCATAAATGTTTAGTTTATCACTGTACACAAATATCATTGCGACCTCTCTTTTAATGAGACACAAGGCTGTGAGAAGTTTTGAAGGGGCTCATGAAATCTTTCCAAATGTCTCGGGCATGCGTCTGTGTCCATCACCTGTCTGAATCCCTCAACAGACTCCTGACTCCATTTTCTCTGCATTACCAGGAGGGAAAGCATGAGGGGATTCATGTTATATTTATGTGCTTAGTGGCTCCCATAGCTCCGTGGTTATCTGCACTCACAGAAGCCTAATGTGTGCATCCATGGAGTTTATCCTTAGTTGTTGGGACCTAATGGGAAATCAAGTAGAAATCACCAGTGTGAAAAACAAATATTAGAGAAAGAATATTATAAGTGTGATGAGAATTTGCTCTTATAGAAAGAGGTCAGAGATAGAATTCCCAAGCCTATCACTTTCCACTGGCAGACTTAACTATGCCAACATGAGAATCCAGTTGGAGAACTTGAGTGCTGTTGGGAGAACAAAATCCTAACTTCAAGCATCTCTCAGGTTTCCTGTTGAGAAGAAATAAACAGGGTTACACATGAACGACTCCTCTGAGCTCCTGGCCAGAGACTAAGCTGTTAGTAACAGACCCCCATAAACCTGCTTGAAGCCATGACATGGGTTATGAAGCACACAGTACCTAGGGCTTTATGAAACTTCTTGCATGACCTAGAAATTTTTCCTAAACCCTGTTGCTCTTTCCACTATGCTTAATGTAAGCAGCCACCATAGCTACCTAGACATAGACCACAAGCTTTTTATTTTAATATTTGTGTGGAAACTTCATTATTTTATTTTTAATTTTTTGAGATTGTAGTGTAACCACATAACTCTACCTTCCATTTAATCCCTCCATCTCTTTTTATTTAGCTTCTTGCTTTTTTAAATTTATGACTATATAACCTAAATACACTAATAGAACCATTTTTTACTTGGATGTCTTTTCTATACAGTATCCTTTAATGGCCATGCTATTTTTGAAAATCATTATAAGGACTGCTTCTCTTGTCTCTAGCTGATTTTACCTCTAAATTAGGTTCTACTGGGACTCCTGATAAAATAACATGACTCCCAAGAAAATATGCTTTATTTTTGCAATCTTTGTTTCTTAGTTCATGTATATTGCTTCTGCCTACGCCAGTGTTTCTCAACCTTCCTAATGCTGTGACCCTTTAATCCAGTTCCTCACATTGTGGTGACCACCAACCATAAAATTATTTTTATTTCTACTTCATAACTGTAATTTTGCTACTCTTATAAATCATAATGTAAATATCTGTGTTTTCTGATGGTCTTAGTCGACCCCTGTGAAAGGGTCATTGAACTCCAAAGGGGTCGTGATGCACAGGTTGAGAACCCCTGATCTATGCTGAATGATAGTTCCCAACTTTCTAGAATTGTTACCAGCTCCATTCACTATTTAATAATTTTCACCCCAAAAAAAGGTGCCCAGCCCATGGCAGAGAGCCAGGGATCCTTACCAACTGACTAAGTATCCCAGTTGGCAGACCCTGGTGAAAAGAGGTGGTAGGGAGCACACTGGTACAGTTTAAAGGATCAGATAACTGTCTTTTTGGTAAGCCATTCCCCATGAGTCCTGTGGTTCCCGACTTCTCCCAATCAAACCTGCCCACATGTCTCCATGCTTACATTTTTTCCAAGATAATGCATAGCAATAATAATAATAATTAACAACAACACTAATAAGTAGCAAACATGTATTTTAAATACAGACATCAGTTAAACTTTTACATGTTACTTTGGAGTGAACTGAAGTTTAATATGATTACATGATTTTTCTAAGGTGTCAGTCATAAAGGAGAGCTCATGCTCAAGTTTAGGTGATAATCAGGATCTGACTCTACACTGGGCTCTGCATGGCAACACCTTAAAGAGCAACTGACGCTTCATTCACTTTCTGCTTTAGTGTCTCTGAAACTAAATACAGATGTTCTGATCAAATTTTCAGTGAAGAGCATTGGTTAAATTATTCTCACTTTTTCTCCATGAAGGAACAGACTCATCAATACTCATCTAAGTACAAGATGACTTGGAGATTCTATATTTTGACAACGGCAATGAAATCACTCATTTATGAGTCCACCTGAAGTTTGTGTATTTGAAACGTCAGATCTCTGTGATATATAGATTGCTTTCATCATTTTTTTTAGGAAAGGAAGAGGCTGAGAAGTAAGGGTTTAGTATCACTCCTTACCACCCAGGTAGCAAGTGGAGGATATGAGAATTATACTCATTAGACAATGTACTTGAAACAAAGATACTTGGAACAAGGGAGAAGACAAGTTTCATTATCCTGGATGTTAAACTCACCCTAGGATGGTGTTTCATTTCCAGGTGGGACATCTGGTCTATCTAAGATGGCCCCTCAAATAAATCATTCTCCATTTTTGACAATACAAGTTCGGACTTGGGTCTTGCAATTATTTTTAAAATGAAAATGATTCTAAAATGCATAGCCTTTAATTAATAAGCAACACATTTTTACTTGCTACAGACAAACCACCAATCAAACAATACTTTAATGACCTTAATACATCTATCATCATCACTTTTCTAGTGTTGCTTCTTTCTCTCTCAGTAAGAAAACCATGAACTAAAACAATTTTGTCAGAGGAAATCATGCGACTATTTTCTTGTTCTCTTTTAAGCTTCCTGTTGTTCTTAAGACCTTGTCACTTAGTTTTATATGACCATGTAGTTTTCTTAAGATGCAATAGGTTAAAGGAAGAATAACTTTTACAAAGGAGTAAAAATAGCTATAGGAAAACTTCCCCTAAATCAAAAATAGTTTTAAAGAGACTTTGAAATAATACTTTAAAATCGGAAATTTTAAAGAAAATCAACAAGTGGGGATAAGACAGAATTTTTTGGTTTATACATTTTAATAATTAGCCAATGAATATAAGGCATAAATCAAGTTATATCTCCAAGAAATGACCTTTGGAGGGAAAGGAGAAAAAGTACCCCTATTTATGAATTTTGAGTTTGAGAGCACAACCTTCTTTCCCACTGTTTCTTTCTCCTGCTGGGTCAAGGAGTTTTAGCACCTTTTTGTAAATCATCATCTCATATCTATTTCTTATCTTCCAGCTCAGTGCACAACACTATCTGTTACACATGAATACCAGCAATAATACACAGGGGCTCTGGCATAAGAGACTGGCAGTTTGGTGCTCATCTGTCTTCTGAGCCTCATTCTACAACAAGGATATTCCTGCTTACACGGAAGCCACCATTGCCAGGAATTTAAACAAAGGCACATGGCTTCTCGCATTTCTTCTTCTGAACTTTAGTCAGGCGAGGCAGCCTCATCCCTCCAGGGCCACATGGATGCAGTGAATGTTTGACCTCATACTGCAGCATGAATTTAAAGAGATTAGTTTTATTTTAGTTTTGCTCTGCGAGTGGGTAATTTCATGGGGCTGTTGTATTGCAAGAGACTTCACAGAGTACTGTTTGAGGGATTAAATAAAATAAATTCTGCATCCTACGAGTATTAAAAGAGACATTAGCTGCTACTAATGGGAAAGAAGTCAACTCCCATTGAAAGAAACATGGGAACTTTAAATGCTGCCACTGTCAACATGAGCTGGGAGAACCCACCAGCATGCTTTAAAAAATACAGACATGTGTATCTCGTCTATTGGAGAATCTGATTCAGTTAGGCTGCAGCAGAAACGAGGCATCTGGAAATTTTCTGAGTTCCTCTGATAACTGTAGTTAGCAAGCAGAAGTGGGGACAACTGATGTCTGCAAAATTCTCAGAGCCCAGTTGCTCTGAAACGAGCAGCAGCTTGAGGACTTGGGAAACTTCTGATCAGCTCATAATTCTTCACTCTCTCCACGCTTCCTCTGGCATGAAGGTTTATCAGAATAATTAATTAGACCATGAATGTGACATGGCCTTGATAAGTATTCGGTGGTACAGAACAGAAATGAAAAAAAGAAACCTCAGACAGCAGAGACTTTGGGGGTCTATTGTTGGTCCTAACATGATTTTTCGATTGAGGAGGCTTGTCTGATATCAAATGCATATGTTTGTGTCATCTTTACTCTGAAGTTAGCAGGCAAAAGAGGGAGATAAACATCCCTAGTTTATGGAATGTTAAGGATTAAGGCAGCGTTGTCGTTTTGTTTTTTTTGGTTTTGGTTTTTGTTTTTCTTTTTGTTTTTTAAACAAAATTTAATCTTCTTTCTTTTTTTTCCCATCTCTAGCAATCTCTCCAGGGAGGGAATGAATTACTGTATGGGAAGCACACTGTAACCATGATCCTGTCACTGTAACACGTTCCTGTCTCTGTGCTCTGCTCCTGTGTGGGAAGTCACTGTAACCATGTTCCTGTGTGGGAAGTCACTGTAACATGTTCCTGTGTGGGAAGTCACTGTAACATGTTCCTGTCACTGTTACTGTGTGGGAGGTCACTGTAACCATGTTCCTGTCTCTGTGCTCTGCTACTGTATGAGAACTGCACTGTAACCATTATGTCCCAGTTTATTCTACTTCAACTAAATCATTCTATCTTCACAAGTGCTCAGGTCTGTGATTCTACAAACAGACAAACAAACCAGTAAAAGCAAAATGATACTTGGATAATCTTCGCAATTGTCTGTTTCTGCCCAACAATTGTATATGTGTATATATGTGTGTGTGGTGTGTACATGGGTATATGTGCGTACATGGTATGTGTGAGTGTTTAATGTGTGTGTGGCATGCGTGTGCCTGTGCTTGTGTGAACATGTATGTACTTGTGTGTATGTATGTGTACATGTGTGTGGTGTATTGCATGTGAGTGCGTATATGTGTGTACATGGTATCTGTGTGTGCCTGTGCTTGTGTGTACATGTGTGTACCTGTATATATACAGTGTGGTGTATTGTATGTGAGAGTGTATGTGTGTGTGAATGTGTGTGTAGTGTGTGTTTATCTGAGTGTATGGTGCGTGGTGTATTGTATGTGGGTGTGTATATGTGTGTGTACATGGTGTATGTGCATGTGTGTATATGTATGTGTGGTGATTGTGTATGTGAGTATGTATATGTTTATACCTGTGTGACTGAGTATATGCACACGAGTGCGTGTGTGTGTGTGTGTGTGTGTGTGTACATGAGTATGTGTATGTTTCAGAGATCAGTATCCGAAAGGAAGTTCATAGTTGCCAGTCTGACATAGCTCCTACTTCCCCTTCTTGTTTCCAATGGAGCTCCCACAGGCCATAGCTGAAGAGGTCACAGAAAGATTCTGTCAATTCTAGAAGTGCAGAATCATCTTGGCCTTATGAACTCTGTTCCCAATAATGAAATCCGACTTGGTTTAAGGGCTGAAGGTCAAAGGCATGAGCTGGGTGACTATGCTTCTCCCTAAAATAGCCCACAGAAGACAATTTGCTTTGTTGTCCTGTCTAGTGTGACTCACTGAGAAACCAAACTGCCAGCTTTAGACAGACTGTGTGGTCAGATTTCTAATGGTGGATTTGGTGAAAACACATTTCTTCATATGTGACAGCATTCAAGGGCAGCCACAGGAAAATGCTTCTCTCTGGCAGAGGTTGTCTATTTGTGTGCTTCCCAGTCTGTTGTATGAATCTTTAACTCATCTTTTTTGCATGCTCATTTCCTTCAGGATATAAATACATGCAGGTTTCTCCAACCTGAAAACAAAAACAAAAATTAAAAATTTTCAGTTCAAGCCAGCATTAAATCCTGGCTGCAGCTGCTGATCTTGTTTTCACAGTCCCCACATTGAGTGTCTGCTACCTGCATTTTATCTATTTGGTTTTGTTCCGTACCCCTGTAACTTCTTGTTTTTGTTTTTTTGTTTGTTTGTTTGTTTCTGTTTGTTTTGTTTTTTTTTTGCCTTTGGCTTAGTTTGGCGATGGCCTCCCTGATAGTACTAAAATGCCAACTCCTCCTGGTTGTCACCTTGACTACATCTGTAAACAAAAATCCAATGGCTGGGCACATATGTGTAAGAGATACTTTCTTAATTAAATCATTTGAAATGGGAAGGCAGCTTTCAAATCCAAATCTTTTAGGTGGGAAGATAAATCTTTAATCACTATCTTTTGAGGAGGGAACATCTACCTTTGATCTGGGCCACACCTTCTGCTGGCAGCCTGTATGAAGCATATGGAAGAGGAACTTGCTATCTCTTTGCAAGCTTGTTCTTACTCATGCTAGCAAGTCCATTCCTTCACTGGCAAGAGAGCTGTTTCTTTGGGATTCTGGAATATACTGAAGACCATTTGAGACATCCTGTCTTGTGGAGTGAACAACTTCTGGATTCTTGGACTTTCCCATGTTAAAGAGCCATAACTGGACTAGCTGTATCACAGCCTATAATTGAAACTAATAAATAGCCATATATATATATGTGTATATATATATATATGTATGTATGTATATATGTGTGTGTGTATACACATACACACACACACACACACACATATATATATATATATATGATAGATGACAGACAGATAGATAGCTAGATAAAGAGAGAGATAGACATTCATTCTATAAGTTCTATTCATCAAGAAAAGGAATTCTCAACCTTTGTGTGTGATGCCAGCAGCAGCCGTATATTAGATATCCTGCCTGTCAGATATTTACATTATGATTCATAACAGTAGCAAAATTACAGGTATGAAGCAGCAATGAAATAACTTTATGGTTGGATGTAACATGCGAAGGAGCCTGTTTGTTTGGGGGTTTCTGTCCTGTCCAGCCCCCCAGCTGCTTAGCCCCAAAGAAAATGACACAGAAGACTCTGTAAGTTATAATGCTGATTGGCCCTTTAGGTCAGGCTTCTTACTGGCTAACTCTCACATCTTGATTAACCCACTGTTCTGATCTATTTTAGCCATGTGGCTCAGTACCTTTTTCAGTGGGGCAGCTCACATCCTGCTGCTTCGGTGGCCTGGGCAGGAGTGGGTGGAATCAATTTCCTCCTCCCCACAATTCTCCTGCTCTCTTTGCATCATTTCCACTTCCTGTCTGGTTTTCCCACCTACACCTCGTGCCTGGCCAATCAGCATTTATTTAAAACATGATTGACAGAATACAAGCAATTCTCCCTCACCAGTTGGAGGCCACCACAACATGAGGAACTGAATTAAAGGGTAACTGCCCTGGAGAACCCTGACTCATTCACTTCCCTTGCTTGACTTCACTGACCACTACTGCTCCTCATTGTCCCATCTGCTGCTTCTCGGCTCTCAGATTTCCTTCCCTTTTGGATGTAGACACTGGGCACTCCCAGTTTTCCTTCTCCCTTTCTGGTCTGTAATTTGTCTTTCTTTACATTACCTGCTTCTTATATGCTGGTTTTCAGAACCACCCCTGCTCCTCCTAATTGCTCTATAAACACTACTAGATAGGTGTAACATGAGGGGGCCGGCTTGTTGGGGTTTCCGTCCCGCCCGGTACCCCAACAGCCAGCAAATCCCAAAGAGAAATTACACACAGGACTCCATAAGGTTATAAACTGATTGGTGCATTAGGTCAGGCTTCTTGTTAACTCTTATAACTTATGTTAACCCATTATTCTCATCTATATTAGCCATAATGGCTCCGTACCTTTCTCAGCTGGGCATGTTACATGCTGCCTCTTCGTGGTCTGCGCAGGAATGGCTGAGGAACTTCTCTGCTTCCCAGAATTCTCCTGTTCTCATTGCATCACCTCTACTTCCTGTCTGGTTTTCCCGCCTATACTGCCTGCCTGGCCAATCAGCGTTTTATTAAAATATGATTGACAGAACACAGACAATTCTCCCACATCAGATAGGTTTCCCCACCTGAGTGGGAACAGCCCTAATTGCCTCTAGTTCCTTGAAAGCAGCTCGAGTGAGACAAATGTTCACATGTTGCCTCCTTCAGATGTAAAATTTCGGAGAAGCATGAGTAGAAGCAGATGCAGAGATACACAGCCAAGCACCAGGCTGAGCTCTGGGAGTACAGTTGAAGAGATGGTGGAGGGGTCAAAATTATAAAGGGGAAACCCACAGAGACAGTTTACCTGAGCTAGTGGGTGCTCCCAGTCTCTAGACTGAAATGACAACTGGGGAGTCTGCATGGTACTGAACTAGGCTCTCTGTATGTGGGTGACAGTTGTATGGCTTGGAATGTCTGTGGGGTCCCTGACAGTGGGAGCAGGATCTATCCCTGGTGCATGAGCTGTTTTTTTGGAGCCCATGCCCTATTGTGGGATGCCTTGCTCAGCCTTGATACAGAATGGTCGGGCTCCGTTCTGTCTCAACTTGATGTGCCAGGCTTTGTTGAATGCCCATGGGAGGTCTTACCCTTCCTGAGGAGTGGACAGGGGTAGAAGGATTGGGGGAGGAAAATGGAAACTGTGTTTGGTTTGTAAAATGAGCAAAAAATTTAAAATAAAAAACCCCACAAGAACAAATATCAAGTAGGGCTGTTGGCAGCTTTTTAACTAGTTTTGCAACTTTGATTCCTCTATTTCAGAAAGGCTGTATAAGTTTCTACATCGGTGAAAAGTCCTATGTGTCTCCAACCTCTATGTATGTAACACCGAGTTCACCATCTTCTTTTTCCCTATTTCTTAACCCAGATCTTCTCTGGTAGGATAGCATGTTCCTGTGAAGGACACTGACATCACCCTAAAAAATCAAAACCAAAAAAGAATGGCCATTCTATCATGCATCTGGCACACCTGGACATTCTCAACATTCTTGCTTTTGTTTAGTTTACATTTTCCTTAACTTTTTTAACGCAGTTATCACATCATCACTATTATAATCTGTGTTCTACTTCATAGCAATAATTCTCTGTCTTAATTGTACATGTGGAACTTTCCAGGATTTATCAAATGCCTTCAGAATAAAGTCAGATATCTCCAATAAAACACTCATTTCTTTTTATAACCTGAACCTGGTTTTCACTTCTGGTGTTGGAGGGTCTTTTGTTTGTGTGTTGTTTTTATTGGTTGAATAAAGAGACTGCCTTGGCCTTTTGATAGGGCAGCCCTTAGGTGGGTGGAGAAGCGCATATGCCCAAATATTGTTTATAAATGTTGTTTTACATTTAAAGGGGGATATGATATGGATATGAATAGTTTGCATTGATATAAATCTTGATTTATTGATACAAGTTTAAGGTCAATTTTCTTATATGCATATTTCTAATCTTGATTAAGGTATTGTGATTGTGTAGCTCACTTAAAATGTATTGTTTAATTAAAAAATATGGGTTGTTAATGGATAATCGTTGCAAATAGTCAAGCTTGCAGTCATGTTAGATTTTCTAGATATAGAAATGATAGAATGAAAGGTCGAATCACAGATCAAGTTATTTAATTGCTACATTGTCATTATTATTGTACTTGGAGGTTAAGAAGGGATGGTAAAATAGTTCACGGGGTGAAAATATGTGTCAACTAAATATGCTGACCTGAGTTCAATCTGTGGTATCCATGGAAAGAACCAACTCCTGAAAGCTGTCCTCTGACCTCAATGATAATAACAATTATTATTATTATTATTATCTATAATGCATTTATTATATCTCTGTATAAAATAGCTACATATTATTTTCTCTATGATAATATGTTTATATATTATTAAATGTCAATAATGATATATCTATGCATTATTATATATCTATAATAGTAAAATGTAATATATAATAATATAATAACAATCATAATAATTATCATTATTATTATAAGGCTAAAAGGTAATTCTGTTTAAGGTTAATTTATTTTACCTAAGAGTCAATTTCTTTGACAGTCATAAGTGGCTCACAGTCACTCTCCTACCATAGACAGGAAGAAGGAAGAGGAGCAGAAGAAAGGAGAAGTGAAGGAGATTTGTGGTAGTGGTGGAAGAAGGAAGCTAAGAAGCATTTCTGTTTTTAGGTAAATTTATTTTGACTAGAGCAGTAACATGCGGCTAAAGATATGTAAACTTTATGGGCTCCATGTCTGTTGCCTGGGTATGACTTACACATTTTCAAAGCAAAAAAGAGAAAAAGAAAAAAAAAGTTCTCAGATTTCAGAAGAGGCTTTGATGTCACCCAGAAAGCACAGAAGAAAGTAAATGGTGGCCCAGCTACCAATGAGAAGTTGGCTTTGAATGGACTCAGTGTGATGAGCCACAGCAATGAAGTACGTTCAAGTTAGCAAGGACAAATGTGCTGAGACCACCACCTCCCTATTCATTCTGTCTCTGCTGCTGGGCTCCAAGATAGGGAAGTCCTAGGGAAAGGGAGGCAAGGGGAGCCTCTGGGAGCAGGGTATATTAATTTGGATTGGAAAGGCACATGGTGCCAGATTTTCTAGGTTAGGAAAGAATTAAGAAAACATGATTCTTTTTTCCTTTCTGTATAGTGTGTGTGTGTGAGTGTGTGATATTTGTGTCTAAAGTACAAGTGTGAGCACATGCTCTTGTGTATGTGGACGTCTGTGTGCTGGAGCTCAAGCTTGTGTGTGTGCATGTACATATGGAGACTATAGGTCGCCTTCAAATATATTCCTCTGTAAGCTCTCTGCCTTATTTTTGGAGACAAAGATTTGAGCTAGTTGATTGGCTAGCCTGGTTAGCCAAAGATCTCTGGACATCTGCCTGTTTAGATATACCTGAGATTATTTTGTAATAAATTGCCATTTAGTTGGTAGACTGTACAACAAAGTTTTGCATTGATAAACATGGGCATGTATGATCCAGTCATTAGAGGGCCTGATTAAAATAAAAAATTGGGGACATAAAGTAAATTATTTTATTTTTTCTTGTTCTTAGATAGTTACACTGTTTATGATTGAATTATATCTCCTGCCTTTCTGGTTCTTTGCGTTTTCAGAGGAAAATAGTTAAATTTCTTATCCTCTGTAATCTCATACAACAATTACTAGAAGAACACTGGTGCAGATGTATCTCCTATTGATTATGTTTTTCAAGAGAACCCTGACAGCATGAGAAGTCTTGAGGATTTTTTATATGGACATACTGTTTAGAAAAACTGGCCAAATATGAGACAGAACTGGCAGAACTGATTAGGCAGTATCCAGTATAAAAGGAGATTGCTAGCAACAACAGTGGATGTATACAATTTTGGTGAAGAGGATGCTAAATATTTAGCAGCTTATACATATTCATTTATGAAAGTGTTTAAATTATTGTATATTAATTATCAAAGTCTTTATTATTCTGTAGGTACTTCTTTGTAGAGTTGAAATAGTGCTTGGATAAATATGTCTCTGTGACCAGTGTTTCCTTTCCAGCATTTTCTACTTTTGTTCCCAGATTCCTCCTCTTCCTAAATACTTCCAATTATTTGGTCTTTATTGTGTTGGCCAGATTATGAGCTAAGCTTGTTCATATTTACAATAACCTAATGTGATAAGGACTATTTGATGCCTGCGATGCAGATGAAGAAAACAGAGTATAGACAGATGCAACAACTACGCAGAGATGAGTGCAAGTTTTGGATCTGGGATTTTATTACAGATCATACATCACTCCATCCCTGCAGTCAAATAATTTCCTTCTTTCTTTCTTTCTTTCTTTCTTTCTTTCTTTCTTTCTTTCTTTCTTTCTTTCTTTCTTTCTTTCTCTTCCTTCCTTCCTTCCTTCCTTCCCTCCTTCCTTCCTTTCTTCTTTTCTTCCTTTCTTTTTCTTATTTTTTAAAGATTGAGGTTCTTTGTTATTTATTTATTCAGTTTTGTTTTCTTGAGACAGGGTTTCTCTGTGTAACCCTTTGTTTTCTGGAACTAGCTCTTGTAGACCAGACTATCCTTGAACTCACAGATCTGTCTGCCTCTGCTCCTAAGTGCTGGGATTAAAGGCGCACGCAAACACCGCCTGAGATGATCCCTTTCCTAAAAGTACAAGGGTGTATTATCACTGTAAAGCCTTGTTCTGATCCATGGTTGTGAAAATCAGGCCGGAGAAGTTTCTTGGGCTCTGATGTCAGCTTCTCCTTCTATGGAAAGGTTGGAATGGAATTCCTGTATTCACTGTGGCCCATTCTGACTCATAGTGTGGTGTCAATCTGAGCTTTACAAGCTCAGTGTGAAACGGATCAGTGTGTATTTTTGACAGCTAGAAATCCAAATTGCGAAAGATAGAACAAAAATAAAACAGCAACATAACACACACACAAAATGGCATCTCCAAGGAAATGATGGGGGAGGTGCAGAGCTACACCACCTGAGGACAATAGAAATGCCTCAGGGCCACTCTATCAGAAATCCATAAGGCAATCCACTGGCTCCTACAAAACTAGCTCATATGGAAACCATTGAAAATGTATTATTTCTTTGTTCATCCATCTTAAATTTTTGTTCTTTATTCCTCTGGGCAGTGAGATGCTTTTCAGAGCTAAGCAAGCATGTATCTCAGGTGTCTGTAAGGCAGAGGGAAAGTGCTTTGTAGCTCACTTCTCTGAAGGTGAAGAGCCTTCAATTCAGGAAGATCACCAAATACATCGGGTAGAGCTAAGAATCTATTCAGAGAAACGGGATTCCAAAAAGTGTGACTTCTTGTAACCAAAGAAAAACAATTATGTATATATAAGGGAGAAATAAATCTCTTTGTAAAAGAATTGCTTTCCAACAGAATACAGTAATTGAGGAACTACAGAAAAATTAGGTGTCTTGGCTCTAAGTGATGACTTTTAGTACAGGTGAAACTAACTACTCCATCTCTGGTCTCTCTCTCTCTCTTTCTCTCTCTCTCTCTTTCTCTCTCTCTCTCCTGAGTTCCTCTTTGATTATTTATAATAAGTATGTGAAGAAAGATGCCCTGTTAGGTTCCTTGGTTCTTGAACTTTTTGTGGATTCCAGAATTTGAACTTTTACTCTTCCGCCAGATATTTCATCTCTTGTTCAGGCAATTTTGTGAGCTCAAAGATCTTGTTCAATGAAAGATATAGAAAGAAGAAAACAAGAAAGTCACCTGCAGGTGGTTGTGCCAGGTAAACTGCAGGGTCCTCCATTAAAGGTTTTTTTTTTTTGGTGTGTGTGTTGAAGCCAGAACAGCTTTGCAAGGAAGACAGTGTCATCAGCTATTTCATCTGATTTTTTTTTAAGTGAAGGAAATGCAAATAACTCTCAGGAAGTATATTCGTTGTTTCAGAAGTCCACAAACTGCTGCAATGGAAAAGAATGAAAAGTTTGGGCTCTGAATCAGCTTTATTTCTTGTCACTTTGCTCTTTTGAAAATAAAATTTTAAAGAAAACTCATTCCTGGCTCATAAAGTAACATTAGCTTTTATAATTCTCTACATTCAAAGTAGACTGGTAGTTCTCACAAATTAAATTAGAGACCCCACATTTAATTTACTGATGACGAACTCTAGGACTTAGCAGTTGGCTCTGATAACCTTAAAACACGTTCATTTCCCTGGCGATTTACATCCTGTCTTATTTCCCACCGTGCTCTCCTCAATTGCCAAAGCATAACTGTCCTGCGGTTCCTCAATTTGCCAACCAATCAACACAATGTATCCCTCCCTTTCTTCCTTGTACATTTTCTCCTAAATTTGAGACTTCAATATTGAAGAAATTGCACCAAGAAATCTCACGTGACCCTTGCAAGGGATAAGCACAGGAAGTTGTTCCTTGGAACTAGGGAAGTACTTCAAGATGATGGTATTCAAGCAATTTCTTTTCAAATCATGATACTGGATATTATAAAAATAATTACCCCATCCACCCAAAGTTCCTGGTATCTATATGTCAACAACTCCATGGAATATACCAAAGACAAGGATTGGCGTCCTGGGAAGCAGGTTCTAAGGGGAGTCTAATGAGGCACACTGAAAGAGAGCTGTGCTCCAGGTCCTGAATGAGCCAATGGGGCCCGAGCACAGTTCTGGATCCTCTCCACCCTCTTCACCCTGTGACTGGGCCCCAGAGTTTAGAGAAACTCAAACTTTGGTGGTCAGGCAGTCTTCTGGTTTCTGATTTGAGGAGTTGCTTCAGTGGAAGGCTGTGTGCCTGAAGCTCTTAGTCCTGAGTGTGAATGCTTGAACCTACATAAAAACAACTGGATGCAGTATCTTGTGCCTATAATCCTAGCCATTCTGTTTGATGAGTTGAGAGACAGAGACAGGGGACTACCTAGAAGTTCTGAGGCCAGATAGCCAGGCTTAAGTATTGCTGGTGAACAAGATATTATGTGAAGGCCAAGAAGGAAGGCAAGGAGTGACACCTCATATTGTCCTCTTACCACACATGGGCCACAGTGCATATGAGTGCACACACACCAGACACACACACACACACACACACACACACACACACCAGACACACATACACTTGTACTTTACTATTCATTTATCCTTTTTATTTTGGATATTATAATTGCATTTATTTCTTCCATTTCTACCCTCCAAATCTTCCCATACCTTCTCATTCACGGCCTCCATTTTCACTAATTTTATATGAATATATGTAGATGTGTCTTAGCTATTTTTCTGTTGTTGCAAAGAGACACCATGACCAGGGAAATTTATAAAAGAAAAGCATTAAATAGGGAACTTACTTACAATTTTAGAGGGGTATTCCATTTCCATTATGGCGGGAAGCATGACAGCAAGCAGGAAGGCATGGCACTAGAGCATAGCAGTAGCTTAGAACATACATCTACAAGACCAAGGCAGAGAGAGAGAGAGAGAGAGAGAGAGAGAGAGAGAGAGAGAGAGAGAGAGAGAGAGAGAGAGAATGAGCCTGCTGTGGGCTTTAAACACCTTCTCCCACAAGGCCACACCTCCTAATTCTTCTTAAGCAGTCCACCAAGTGAGGACTACATAGTCATATATATGATCTTATGGGGGCTGTTCTCATTCAAACTACTACTAAGTATATACAGGGACACAACTATAATGTATAATGTTCAGCCTGTATAATGTTACTTGTGTGTGTATTTTCAGAGCTGACCAATTTATACTCCCTGAAATCTTGCCAGCTTGATGCCCAATGAGCTGAACAAGGATGACAGCCATAGACACACTGAAGTGGACAGGGAAAGGCCCATGAGACCACAGCCCTATGCAGGGAATTACAGTCAACTGACAAGATCTGGGGACTCTAGAAAAGGTCTTCTCCAGGGAAGAGCACACCAACTGGTTACCCAGTCCCAAGCACTTGCTAAAATAGATAAAAATCAGATTTCTAGTTTCTTTAGCCCACACTAATTCCATAGACAACACAAATGCATGCCTTACTGAAGTTGTGGGAAGAGGGAAACCTTCCTTCAAACTTTAGGGCATTTTCAGGATAGTCTTGGCTGAAGGCAGTGAAGAGTGGGTGGTGACAAAACTCAGACTGTAGCTAAGTGCCCAGTTCAGGTGCCCTGGGATCCCTGGTGGGAATACAGAGCAGAACATGTGATTGAAACAAGAAGGGTGAACTAGGGAAAAGATTTTGGGAAGAAATGAAAGTACCCTTGATGTCTTAAAGTGAACAAAGCTGAATGCTGCCGCACAAATGGGAAGGAGTCTGACCATTTGAGTAGAAATATCCTCCTCCTAACATGTCTTTGGAATGTGGTAACAGAAAATCCTGCAGAGCAACTCCTCCGAAGGGCTGCTCTGGAGACACCTGTTTGGGAAAAAGAATGGAAAGAGACAGACAATGACAGTGGCAGCAGCCACTAGACACCTACATGAATAAAAAATCCTCATAAACAGCCATTAGTTTGAAATCAACATATTTCTATTCCATTGCATTTTTTTCTATCTACATGTTGTCATGTAGATTCAGTGTTGTTGCACTGAATCTGTATAGTAAAAAATACAGTGTGCTACAAATGTTATTTGTTGCAAAGTAAGACATATCATAATGGAAACTTTAAATTTTACCTGTATACAGCATTGCCATTAATTATTTTTCACATGTGTGCTTGCTCTCAGATCCGGTTTCTTTGGCAAGTTTGAACTTTCTTTGTATGTGGTCTTATATACAACCCCTCTAAGGTTTCCTTACTGTGTATTTTATAAAGAGAAGCACGATTTTCATATCTGCCAACACAATATGTTATTTGAGCCAAGCTTACCATATTAGTTGCTTGTTTGTAAGTTCATGCATGTGACAGGAGACGGTGTCAGATGCCCTGGAGCTGGAGTTACAGGGGCTTGTAAGACATGGGTGCTGGGAACCAGATATGGTCCTCTGATAGAGAGGAAAGTGCTCTTAACAGCTGGATCACGTATCCACCTTTCTATGCTTTCATTTTGATAGCTGGTGTCTTCTGGACTGTGTGTTCTGAATGAATGTTAGAAATAATGATTTCTTCATTTTCCAAATAAATGCTAGGTCTGTCTCTAAACTTCTTGCTGCTTTTCCTGGCATTTTGTGCTCAAGGTTCCATTACAACTGAACAGAGAAGAAGAAGGAGAGGATTAAAATTTTGACTTATCTGGTCTCTACCTTCTTCAAGCAGAGACTTTTCTCCCACTTTGCTGATACCTTGACCCTCAGTTTCAGAGCATTGCAAGGTGCAGAGTAAGCAGTCAAAACTGCATTTGGAGGTCAATAGAATGCTTGGCTAGTAGGCACTACACCCAGGGGTTGATCTGCATTCGAGCATAAACTTAGTGTTTTGGCACAGTTTTGACCTAAGCACTGGGACATAAAGGTAGGAGGATCAAAAGTTCAAGGTCACCCTTGACTACTATAGTAAGGTTGGTGTTAGCCTGAACTTTTCTGGACCCAAATACATCTGTGGGGTTTTCACTAAGTACAGCTGAACTCAGTGTAAAGAAACCAATCCCCAGAAGGCAAGCAAGAGATCAAAGTCATTGCAAACTGTTGTTTTTCCTAGAGTGTGGATTAACTCCTGGATTTTATCTCTTTCCTCTCTGTTCCAGTGTGTCCATGATAACTGTGATGTCTCATTACTTTCAGTAGTGTGGCAGTGTGAAGAGCCAGATCCTAAGATTCCACGGATAAAGTGAGCTCTGCAGAACAAAATGATGTCTTAGTGTGGGATCAGATAAACGACTTCTAAAGTGTACCTGGCAAATAAAAAACAAAAAGCACAGTGTACTATTTGTGAAAATAAATAAAAATGATTTTATTATAATATATAAACACATGTTTATACATATAGGCATGCTCAAAATTTACGTTGCATGAAATAATGGATTTTTTAAATTAGGATTTTGCTTAATTAATATAAATCTATGAAATAATGGATTTCTTAGATTATTAAGTAAAATCTATGTCCCTGTGTTAAGATCTTACACTCAAAGTTTAAAATCTCTTGTATTACCCTGACCTTGTTTTCTAATGAAAAGGTTCCAGGAAGAGATAAATAGATAGACCATGTGATACTCCACAGGATTTTAATTTTGCTAAGTAGGGCCACTAAGGTAGCACTTACTGAAAATCTTCTACCTCATACACTATTATTCTTTGAATTCTGATTTGTTATTTATTAATATTCATGATAACATTTTGTCTGTTATGTAGGATTCACATAGTACTATTATTGAATATGTAAAAATTCTAGTTATGTTCTCAGAATAAAATTTTCATCTCTTTTATGTAGGCTGATAGCCTAGTGTAAGTGTCAACAGTCATATTTTGTGGGGGAGAAAAAGAACAATGGATAGCAAATAAAGTATTTATTACCTTGTTCTGACTGTGGATCACAAAACAAGATCTGAATGGATGATCTTGGCTATGGGTCAATAATACTTTATTTATAAATATAAGTAGGGTAGAAAGAAGCAGTTCTTGGAAGCTGTCCTCTGACCTTCATATGTTACATGAACAAATACACACACACACACACACACAGTAAAATGCAATAAAATTATAACCAGCAGTTATGCTAAACTTTGATGTGGGAAGTACTTCAGTATATATGTTGCTTTTATTGGTTAGTGAATAAAGTTATATTGGCCAGTGGCTTAGCAGAATAGATAAAGCTAGGCAGAAAAACTAAACTGAATGCTGGGAGAAAGAAAACAGTGTCAGACAGAAGCCATGTAGCTGCCACTGACAAAGTTCAGGACAAACACTGAAAATTTGTCAGTAGGCCATGACCTCATGGTAATGCACAGCTTAATGCAGATGGGTTAGTTTAGGCTACAAGAGCAAGCTAAAAATATGCTTAAGCTATTGGCCAAACAATATTGCAAATAATGTGGTTTCTGTGTGATTATTTTGGTGCCGAGCAGCTGGGAACGAACTAACAGCCTTCCACCCAACGTGGCTGACTAAATTCATGTAAAATCTGAAAAAGCTTGGAAAGGAATTCTAGACACCAAAGAACAGAGTTAAGCATGGCTTCTTGGCAGCCGACATTCCCCTTCACCCCTATTGGTGAGCAGGGGCACCGAAGCTCCTTTAAGAGAGGTGCAATAAAAACTGCAAGGCTTCTTTGAAAACAGTAGCTTCCTGGTTCACCAGTAGGAATGGCTATGATTCTTTTGAGAGGTCTGGCCACAGAGCATTCCAATGGGGTTTTTTGATCAGAGTGCTACAAGTTATTTAATGTGAACATAGACCCACTGTGTGTCTGAAAATGGGGCAATGTGCATGGCTCTCAGAGGCAGTCAACATGCCTCCACCATGTTGGACTGGGTGGAGTCAACAGGCAGGATTGTGGAGTTTGTCCTAGCCATGCTCACTTAGCACTTTTTTTAAATGCTCCTGGTCAGAAAATAGTTACAGACATTCAATAAAGACAGATTCAGACTGATATAGACCTCTAACCGGGTTACAGTATTGGATAAATGGATGTAGGTTTGGGAAAGAAAGAAAGAGAAGCATAGAGAGAGTCATAGATTAATTCAGTAAAGAAAAATAAGTCATGTAAAGACGGAATATACACAAAGAGTAAGGATTATGTATATTATTGTGTTTTCCTTGAATTTTTTGACTGTGAAAGAGGTAAGTCCAGAGAGACATTTCATTTTATGAGCTGCTAAGCTAAACCAACCTATATATTTTAAAAGTATCTTGACTTCCAAATTTGGGTCTAAGAATTTGTTGCTTTGGAAAAGAGGTTCTGCTTTTGTTTAGACAAAGGGTGAGAATCTGTGAATTTCTTCCAGACTAATGTGGTTTGATGGACCAAGACCACCTGAAAGGTCTCCATGAAACCCCCCAAAAGAAAATACTTTGCCCTACAAAAAGTAGTTTGGAGAAAACTACACACAAATTCCTAAATAATTGTTTATAAGTGTTTGTTTACATTTAAAGGGGGATATGTTATAGATGTGAATACTTTACATTGGTTTGAATCTTGGTCTATTGTTACAAATTTTAGCTAAATTTTGTTATATCTATATTTCTGCTCTTGATTAAGGGATTGTATTTGTGCAGCTCATTTAAAAATGTAATGTATAATTAAGAAATATAGACCAATAGACAATTATCTATAATAGTCAAGCTTGTAGTCATGTTAGTTAGGTTTTCTAGATATATAGAGATATATTTCAATTAGATAGGTCTTCTTCGAATCTTTCAGGGATCTACAAAATATAGCATTTAAAATGTAAGAACTTAGGACTTTACATGATAATGAGACACATCTGCTCCTGGCAGCACCAATCTACTTCAAGAGAATGATGGGAATCGAAGAGGCTCCTTATGGAGTTGGTTAGTCATTTGGGAAATAAACTTCTCTTGCTGGGACTGCTTGATGTTATGCTGTATGAACTGAACATGCAGGACTCACAGAAAAATGACTGCTGAAGTTGCCTAAAAAAGGTGAGACTGTCCTTCGGGGTTCCTGCTTCATGAAAGAGACTGCCAAACATTCTGCAGGACACAGAAAAAAGTTACTGACAAACTGCCAATATAGGTAGACTTGTATTTGAAATTTCCTGCTTCATGGAAAAGTCTGCTGGATACTGTGGGCCAGTAGACTGAATATGAGTGCCTGCAATGTTGCCAAAGAACTGTGGGTGACTGTCCAGGTAGTCAGATGTCCCTGTCAATTCTAGAGTTTTGGAATTTGCTTACTATGCACCTCCTATTTACTTAGGTAATATTATAGCTTTCTGGAGTCTTTAATGGAGTTGAAGAATAGATAAATATAGTTATAGTTTTCCTTAGTTATGATAAAAGATAAAGTAGATATAAATATTGTAACTGTAATTCTTGCTTGATAGCTGTTTTATTATATGTAATTTTACTGTGTTTAAGTTGAAACCTTCCTTTTATTTAGACAGAATAGGTGAGATGATGTGGGAAGTCCTTCTGTATATGTGTTGCTTTTATTGGTTAATAAATAAAGCTGTTTCAGCCAGTTGTTTCACAGGAAAGATGGAGCTAGGCAGGAAAACTAACCTGAGTGTTGGGAGAAAGAATGTAGAGTCAGAGAGAAGCCATGGAGCTGTAGATAGATGCCTCCTCTGTAGCCATCTGAAACTTTGTCAGTAAGCCACAACCTCATGGCCTCATGATGATGCACAGATTAAAGGAGATGGTTAGTTTAGGATATAAAAACAAGCTGGAAATATGCTTAAGCTATAGGCCAAACACTATTGCAAATATTATGGTTTTTGTGTGATTATTTCAGAGTTGAACAGTCAGGAACCAACTAACAGCCTCCTGCCAACAGATCTGGGCTTGCAAATTGTAGTCTGTCAGTCAGTGTTATATGTACTCTTTCACAATGGTCTTCTTCCTTTTTTCCCATAATGTGTTTCCTCAATGGTACCATGAGTTCTTGTCTCCTTCTCTTCTCTATGTCCATCTGATAAATTACCTCTTAAATTCCAAGACTCAGCTTTGCCAGAACCTTCTTCATGAAACATATTTTGGCATCTTTAGGAACCATTTACTTTGGGTTCCCTTTGTGGCTCAAGCCCTAACATTCAATTTTGTAAACATCTGTCTCTAATTGTAAACTAATAGTGTCTGGTAGCAAGATCGGCTTAAACATCTTCATTATATAGCACATGCTTGACACATCATAGTTTTTTTGTTGAATGTATGTAAATATATATTTGTGCATAGACATATATTTCAAATTGCCAAGAATCATTAATTATTATCTGAGATAAAAGCGTGTAGAAAATCAGATTCTATATTTTTAAATAGGAATCATACTTTTCCTTTTACATTTGCTACATTAAAAATCATCAGCAAATGATTCATAATGTAAGTAATTATATCAGGAAGCAGCTAATATTTCAGCCGGCTCCATTATGGTAGAAATCACATCCTCTCATTGAAAAAAAATATGCAACTGGAATAAAAAGGAATTCCAAGTCTGAGGGATAGCAATTAGCAAAATCAGTGTCTGGGGCACTGCCTGCATGTAATTGGACTCATGGACTATTGCCTGTAACGACTCTAATAACCATAGCTAGCACTTGCCTCGTTCAAGCCGCTTTGTACAAAATAATCCATTAGAGCAGGCTTATGGTTCCAAAGCAACATACCACACCCCTAAGTCAACTCTAAGCGCTTCTCCATGCTGAATTTTATTGCCCTTGATGGCCTGTGCATTGCAATATCCCACTTTCAACATCTGTGGCCCTTTTGCTAAGAACAGAAAGGCTGGGCAGAGCTTTCTTTCTAGTCAGGCCCATATAGCTCAGGACCTTTGAGTCTGTAAAAACAGGGCTGAGCTTCCTGTGAGCTTTCCTTAAGTCCAGATGAGAAAGGAAAATGCCGTTCTGGCCAGACTTTCATTATGCAAAGGAAAGAATTTTGAAAGCTCTACTGAGTACTAGCAATTCAGCGCTGTTGTGCCAAAATCTGGAAGGCTCTTGCCGGTCTATTAAGCTAATACTGACGTCTGAAGTCCTCAACGATGGGAATCTATTCCTTTTTTTTTCACTACCACACGCATTTAAGTGACTCTTAACCTATGCTTCCTGTGGTTGAAACTGTCTCAAAACCAGACTTTGAATTTGGAGAATTCAATATGGAATCTGAGGTGTTTTGGTTGTGAAAGTTGTCTGCTATATGCCTGGGTCCTAGAATTATTGACCTCCAGCTGGTGGCGCTGTTTTGGGAGGGTATTATGGAACCTCCAGGATGTGGAGCCGAGATGGAGGAAATGGGTCTCTGGGCTCCAGCCTTGAGGCTTGTAAACCAGTTCCCACTTCTGGTTCACTTTCCACTCCTTGAGTGCAGATTCATTGGGACAGGCAGTCATATTGCTCCTTTGCCTTGCCTGTCATGAAGCAATGAGTTCTTTCAACTGTAAACCAGTTTAACTCTTTCCTGCCTTAAATTGCTTCTGGTCAGATGTTTAATCAGAGAAAGGAGAAAAGAAAACAGTATGAAAGCCAGTCAAAATCTGATTTAATTTCCTCAGCCCAAAGCCAAGCTCCATGTATAGGAAGGTTCTGGAAAAAGGCCTGTTCTGTCTACAACCCAGGTCAGTTACCCAGTGGACAGAATACAACCTGTACCCTGAACCTGTTTAAATCAGCCCACTGCTACTTAAGACAAGATTACATTCAGACTGAATGGTGGAGCCAGAGACATGGGATTAGGATTCCAAGGTATCCAGTCAACCTTTAAATTTGCATACATATAGCCAGTTATTAGTGTAAGTGTGTCCAGAAAGATTTGCACAGGGCACACACGTAATAAGGAATCACTCACTGGATATCTGAGACTTTTAAATGGAAGTGGATTTCCTATACTATTTTGTTAAATTTGGTAATTTGAGATTCTGCTACTAATTATGTAAACTTGTGGAGCTTCTACTCAATAGTACTTCTGTTGATTGGGTAGAATAACAGTGTCTTTATGAGGAAATTACCCATGTGACATGCTGGGCTCCATGGTGAGTGCTTAATAAATGGTAACTAATTTTATTATGCTGATTTTCTAAAGTAAAGATCAGCAAACAGTTTTTCTCCCCAAGAGGCAAGATAGTAAATAGACATTGTGGACCCTGTAGCCTTTGTGAAAACATTTTTCTTGGACAGCAGGTCTCATTAGAGACATGTTTGTACTCCAGTGAAAACCCATTTACAAAATTACGGAGTAGATCAGATTTTATAAGGGACTATATTTTTCCACAATCTATAAACTAAACTAAAGCTGTGCTCTGTACAAGGAATCACTCCAGGTAACATCCACCCCCTTTATTAAAATGTTCATTATTTGTGTTTATTTTATTATTAGTTATTATTTTGTTGTAATATTGTCTATTCAAAGGATACTTTTGTTGTATCACTAGTATTTCACTATTTAATAATTCTCCAATGAGTTAAGAGTTATAGACTATGTCTCAGTTTGAAGTCTTTCCAATAACTTTATGAAGATATATTCTAACGACTATAATAATACATGTATTATGCACACGTTTTGTATAATCATACTTCTATCAATCTTCTAAACATTATCATGAGGTAAATCAGCATAAATCTGTCCCTGGTATTCCTTGATTCTATCTACTCTTTTATAGAGAGGGGTTTTCCTTGGGATCTTCAGAGCCTCCTGTAGATCTATCTTCTCTGTTTTCTGTATTTCTAGTATCTGAGTGTTTTCCCAGTGTTATTACATGTTCACTTCCATCTCTCTGTGTCAACAGAATGGATGATTATGTTATTAATAGGCATTTGTAAAGATCATCTTTCATAAGAGATAAAGGTAAATCCCTAAATCCTTGAAATTGCCTATACCTTCCTATTTTATAACTGTGTCTGTCTGTGAATGCTTCTATATGTGGATTTGTGTGTTCCAGCAACGGTGTTCCTTTCTCTTTATCCACATTTTTATCCAGTGTTTATGAAATAAGATTCCAGTGTACCCACCATCTAATTTAGCATCACGTTTCTCAGTACTGGTCTGATCGTTGTTGTTATTGAGTGGTTGTGGCTCAGCACACTAATGGCTTTGTGACAAAGCCGGCTTGAAACCAAACAAGACGTCGGTTCTTTAAAGAAAAACATTTGCAACAGTCGAGAAATTAGAGGCTCTTCCTTATTATTGTATTGCTCCCCTTTCATCTTTAGCTTTCTGATGTTTTCTTTTCATTTCCTACTTGATGCCCTCAGACATCTTAATGAGATGTGGCTAGGTCTAGGCCTGGCTCGTAATTAACTCTTTCTCTTCTATCAGATAGTGAGCAGGCTCATAGTATACTCAGCCTCTGGGAGTTTAAGTGTGGGGCTTAAAAAGAGTATTAGCCACACGGTTTCTAGGATAAGCTGCTTCTAAATCAGCAGTGAAGAATTCCACTTAAGGAGTCAACTTTCGATAGATTCAGGAATGAGGAACCGGAATGAGCAGGTTGCTAGAAGCTCGAATACAAAGACATTTTTTGACTGGCATGGAGGTACAGTTTGACTTTAAGAGAAGATGAAGCTTAGGGGAAAGATTGCCACAACAATCACTACCAAGAGCTAAGACCCACAGCCCCTGAGTCTGAAGTGAAAGGCTGGGAAACGTGAACCTGTCAGCTTCCTCATCAGAAAGCAAATTTCACAAAGTGGAGTGTCAAGCTGCCAGTATAGAATTCCTAGTTTCCCCAGAGAAATAAAGGTAAAAAATTGGACAAGTTTTACCAAATATGCATGAATGGTCTGCATCTCTGTGTCTCTCAGAAGTCAGCTACTACTTGGCATTTTGAAATGGTTGAATTAGTTAGCTCAAAATTGCCACAGTGAGAATTGCAAAGACACTGGGGTGTGTGTGTGTGTGGGGGGGTCTCTATTTGGCTCTGAGTTCTGCCAGTCATACTTCCTTCCCTTTGTCACATGAAACACATTGCCCTCTCCCACAATTATATACCATAATGACATATTCAGAGCATTTTGCCATAATCTCCGATTTTTAATGCTGAAGTCTCAGAACATGGACATAGTGAGATCCTATTGAGCAACTTCCCCCATTTTTTTCTTCCGCTCAGTGGACTCTACTGTGACCTCAGTGACTGCTTTGTGGAGTCCTTCTTCCCTTTCTGGATGTGTTTCCACTTCTCTGAGAGCATCTTTCTACTGAATAGATCCCAGTCTTGACTGAAATTCTGTGCTCCTTCCAGTCAAGTTGTACCCTAGAGCCAGTGATTTTACCCAGGCAAGGCACTCAGAGAACAGTGATAGCTAGGTCCTTCCATCTCATGTGCCAGCAACAAGCATTGATCTGACTGTTTGCACGGAGACCATTCCCATCATTTCAGCTTCACTACTCCTCAGAGCAGCTCAGTGGCCATTTTCAAGCCTGCCTATAGATTCTGTGAGATTTCTGTATTCCTCAGGAATGTTCTCTTTACCTTGAGATAGCCAGATCCCGGCTCTTCTACTGGAAGTGAGGAGTAAAGGCAAGAAACTAATAAGAGGTGCTTATTGATCTTGCAGGGAGGTGTGTGTTTCTATGTCCATGCATGTGTGTATTGTCTGTGTACAGACATATCGGAAGCGATGTCTGATAGAGACCTTTTACCTGAAATTTATACAATCTAGCCTACAGAAGGGTACTTTCCTTTTCATGCTACATGTAACACAAGACCCTAGTCACCTCTGTACATTACTATATTTGCAGAAAAAAATTAGAAGCTAAATTATATGAGAGGTGTTCTCTGTTCTGTAGTTATATCCTTCCTC
Source organism: Myodes glareolus (assembly GCF_982192425.1). Lineage (NCBI taxonomy): Eukaryota > Metazoa > Chordata > Mammalia > Rodentia > Cricetidae > Myodes > Myodes glareolus. The sequence continues at coordinate 39,392,268 of NC_142042.1, read as the reverse complement.
CATTAGTAGCACCAGAAACTATTATCACAATATTTTCATACTTATCACAGCATATGGTTTAGTAGCCTTTCACCCACAGACCATATGTTCCAAGCACCATAAAAGTTTGAAATATGGGGTAGTGCTAAATCATATGTATACTATGAGTTTCCGACAATAATTATGTATGAAAAATTAATTTGTCAGCTTGGAACAGGTAGCGATAAACAGCAATAATGACAAAATCAGACAAGTGCAACAGTGTACGGCAGATCATTGTCTCACTTTTTTCTCCCTGTGAGAAGACGCCACACATAACCCAGGCAACAGACGGAGGAAAGTGATAATTAGGGGCTTATAGTTTCCAAAGGTGAGTCTGTGGCTATCATGACTGGGACCATGGTAGCAAGCAAGAAAGCATGATGCTTTTCTGAGAGCTTACTTCTTGATCCACAAGCAGAAGACAGAAGGAGGTGGAGAGAGCTTCCTGGGAATAGTGTGATCTTCTGAAACCTCAAGCCTTCCCCCAGTGACACACTTCCTTAAACACGGCCACACTTCTCAATTCTTCCCAAACAGTTTCACCAACTGGAAACCAAGTATTCAAACATGTGAGTCTATGGAGACCATTCTCAATTAAACCACAATGTGTACTGTTCATAGGATACATTATAAAATATATATTATGGAGAGATCATGTTTGAGAATTTGAACAGAAACAAAGTCCCTATCAGGGATTTTCTAGAGTATAAAATTAATCTAGGATGCTTCCCTTGGCTATTAGAAAAGGAGCAGTGGCTTAGTAAGGACCAAAGCAGTCATTGTTTCCACTGACCCAGAGGTTTCAAGTCTGTCCCCACAATGAGGGACATTGTGAGATTGGTATGGCTTAGTATCGACAATCAGGACCTTTTACCATTAAGCTGGCACTCTGTGAAACCATTGGACCCCTACCTGAGTCAAACATTGACAAATCAACACTACCCTCCTTTACATGATGAGAGCAACCAGAAACTGCAAGAACAATATTTTCAACATAAAACTATGCTAGCCCTTACCCAGGGCATAGTTCACTGCTTTCTTGCAGATGGCTTGAACTTGGCCTTTCTCTTCCAGCCTGACTTGGGTGATTGTTAGATCATCCACCATCTCTCATCAGGATTATATTGTATATAGTGCAAAACATTGTGTTAGAAGTGAATGTGGTCGGTCTGCCTTGTGTTTCCTTGCAAAACGTCTTAGGACGCAACTGACTGCAGGTAGCCAAAGTGAGAATGGGAATCATTAGTCACTTCAAGGGAAGCAGAAGTTTGTTGCCTGCTTCTAAGGGTCAGGAAGGGGCATGTATTCCACGGTTGCTGTTCTGTCCATACATGTCTTATTTCAATACCCTTCTTTTTGTATGTCTGTCTTTTCTAGTACTGCAGTGCCGGGCCCCACCGTGTCATATGCCTTTCATAAGCTTTAGCATTCACACGTCATGCTGAGTCTTCCGAAATCCTAGTGAGTTCAGAAGAAATGGAAACAGCTTTATTAGGAAAGCTTTCTACTTTAAATGGTATTTCTTTTCCAGAAAAAAAAATTGTTCAATAATACTATTTAGAATTCTAGACTTCTAACCATGCCACTAATTGGTGTGAAGTTCTGAGTGACTCAAGAGTCCTGGAATATGGAACTAAAATACTAGAAATATATTTAAAGTTCCTGAATATGGCATTAGATTGCAACACAAAGACTTGGAAAAACCTCACGTATCTTAGATTTACAGTAAAAATGAGTGTTGAGAATGAGATAACCATGGGAGTTTGCATGAAAAATTAAATAGAACCTTTCTTCAGGTAAAAATAAAACCTTACAAAATCACCTTTTTACAGCTTTTAGATGAATAAAATAAAGATACCATTTCTCGAGAAATTAATTAGAAAATACTGGCTGCTTGCACCAAGCTCCATTTTAAAAACTGTACACATTTCAAGGAAGCAAATAACAGGTTACCCCTGCAGTAAGTACATCTTAATTACATCCTCATGTTACCAGTTGACATGAGCTCTCTTAACACAATGACAAAACTTCAATATGGAGCAATCGGTGCACACATTGGTAAAGATAATACAATAACCCGGAGATGATCATTTGAAGTCTACTGGAACCAAGAGCATTCCTCTTCAAATGAAGCTTTGAGATGTTTTTCTACTTACCATTTACTATTTTATTGATACTCAAACTCCAGGAGAGCCCTTGTCTATAGCCTTCATGGTAAAAGGTATAAGGAATGACAAAGGAAAGGTTTACCAACCCTGGACGAAGGAACAGCTGTGGTTTAGCTTAGGAATTCAGCCTCTGTGTTCATGAGTTCGTGGGGGCGGAAGCACCGAGTCCTGACCCGAGTTCCTGGGCTCTCTGTCATCACAGCTTCTGAGGGAATTATAAAGAAGTGTCATGGGAAACTTTCTGTGAGGGTCTCATATTTGTGATCGGTGTGTACTTTGGACATTGATTACTCTCTGAGCCACTTGTCATTTGAAAGTTATTGAAACGGCTCTTACTCCATGTTCACGGTGGACACTGTGAAGGAATGACAACTTGTTCTTGTTTGTGGGAATTTAGTTTTTATGAACTCAGGCACCCATGTCCTTCACGTTGCCCCAAGGTTTTAGTAAGCAATGACTGTATTTTTCTTCCCTCCATCCTGTTCCCCTCCGACTTCCTGTTTCCTCATCCTTTGTCCTGTCTTACTTTATGATTCTCCTTGCACATATAAATGCCATATAGTTAGCAAATAAGAGTGTGAGTAGGAGTGTGGTAAAGGAGAAAAATCAACTGATAGAGGAAACAAGTAGATTTCTTGGAGGAGAAAAAAGGTATCTCCCGTATGTTGCCTACATAAACACTGCTTTTAAGGACTTTTTCCTGGTTAGTATTGGTTGCAGAGGAAAATCGTGAGCGCCTTGTGGTGGAAAACCAATAAGCACGGTATAGCTTCTATTTACTTTTAGAAACATCTAGAAAAATGACACTCAATAGCATGTGTTGAATAGATCATCAATCGTTGATTGTCTAGTCAGTGGACTTAGAGAAAAAATAATGGACAAACCAATTGGGAAAGAAAGTGAACCATGGAAGTTCAGACTTCAGAAAGGTTGGACTGTGTAACTGTACTTAGTTTCCATAGTACACAGACTTCCTGAACTTGTTAATTATTTAGTCATAGAATGTTTCAATGGCACTGAAACATTGTCCCAGTATCCCACAAGGCTTGTCCGCTGGGCTACAGATAGTCAGCTCATTCTTTATCTGTACCAGACAAAATTGACTTAGGAATATTCCCAGGTTTGAATGAGGGTTTGGTAAGATGGCTAATAGGCAGTGTCTGATGCACAGCATGAGGACCAGAATCGGGGTCTTCAGCACCCATTTAAAAGCTGCTTATAGTCACATGTGTTTGGATTCTGACTTTTCTGAGGCAGAGACAGCCAGGGGTCACTGAGCCAAAACTCTCACTGTCAGGTTCACGGACAGACCTGTCTCTACAAAACAAGGTGAGGGGCAGTAGAGGACGACACATGGTGCTCACCTCCCCATGCACAGACACAGGTGCACACATGTATGCTTCATGCACACAACACAAACAGGAAAATTTTAAGCAAGTTTCTTCAGTTGTTTTCTCTTAAAGCCTTGATCAACCCCCTTTGATTGTGTGTGCCTACTGAGGCCCATGGATTATTTTTAAAACTTTGTATTGATTCTTTGTAAATTTTGCATCGTGTACCTCAATCCCACACATCTCCCACCGCCCCCTATCTGCCCCCCCCCAACACTGCAATCTCCCTCCCAAAGGAAAACAAACAAAAATCTCACAGTGAATGCCTCGGCATGTCATGGTTGTCACTGAGTAAACCTTTACCCCAACATCTACTCGCAAACGTTCATTGCAATGAGTGATTGGACTGATTTGAGGCCTCTGGTCTCCCCTACACTATCAATACTGGATCCCCATCGGAACTCCTCCGTGATATCCTCTTGTTGCCCTATGCCCTGATCCTGCAGTTTTGGCTCTGCGGGACTAGCCCCTTCACATGCTCCAGCAGATCCTGGATGTGGTAGATTTGAGGGGTGGACCAACTCCAAACCCTAGCTGTGCTTGTGTGGTAGCTGAATTGGCAAGCCTGCCTGCTGTCCTGTGTCCATGCCAATAGGGTCAGCTTTTAGCCAAAGAATGGGACCAGCTCTCCAGCCTGTGGCAGCTGACAAGGGGTGGGACACTGTAGAGGTTAGCTCTCCAGCAAGGTGCCAGTGAGGGGCAGGGCCAGCTCTCCCATGCTCTATGCTGCCCAAGAAAGGGACAGGCCAACTCTCCTGTGGCAGCCTGTGAGGGGTATGCACTTGGGTATCTTTTTCATCAAGACCACCCTAGCCAGATGTTTCAAAAAAGAAAAAGGAAATAAAAAGGAAAGAGAAGAGAAGGGAGCTGTGATAGTCAGTCCACCTGGGGTGACCCTCTGAATGACAATGCACCCCTAGCCTCATATATTTGAACGCTAAGTTACCTTGGAGTAGAACTCTTTGGAAAGGACCCGTAGGTCCAGTGTGTTGGAGGAGGTATATCACTCAGTGGGTTAGAACATTTTGAAAGCCTGGGCCAGACCCAGTCACCCTCTCTGCCTGCTGTCTCTGCCTCAGGATATAAAGTTCTCAGCTACTGCTCTTCAACATGCCTGTCTGCTGCCCAGCATGATGATCATCACAGCTAACCCTTTCCAATTTTCAGCAAGCCCCCAGTTCAATGTTTCTGTCTTATTAGAGTTGTCTTAGTCCTGATGTCTTCTTCACAACAATAGAGCAATGACTAAAACATAAGACAGCAAGGAAAGACATTTTCCACTGAAGACGATGACCTGAGATCTATCCTTTGGATTGACATGGTTGAAGAAGAGAATTAGATACTGTGAGTAGCATGCTGACATATGCCTACACACACACACACACACACACACACACACACACACACACACACACACACACACAAAAGCGTACCCACAATTTTTTAAAGGTTTTACGTATTTCTTTTGTCTGCAGATGCTGGCAGTTGCAAGTCACCCAGTATGGGTAAAGGGAAGCGAAATGAAGCCCTTTGCACGCGCAGTGTGCTTTTAACCAAGGAGTCATTTCTGCAGCCCCAGTAAAAACAGGTGAAAGAAAGTGGGGGAAAGGAGAAAATACAGAGGCTGACAAGGAGTGGGGGGAGGAATAGAAGAGGAGAAGAGGACAGAAAAATATGGCTCCTGTCTCTAAATTCACATGGCTCTAGGAAATAATTAAAAAATAATTATAATATACACTCTTGGACTGGCCACAGGTATCCTGTTCCAATGTGACCAACATAATGATGATTTAAATGAAATGAAGGTTTATTTCTGCTTTTTAGCAGTCTTTCTTGAAGAGTCCCACTGTGACTGGTCATTACTTTGTTGGTTCCTTCTCTGCCACCCTTCACACCCAGTTTTGCCTTCTGATAGAAGTGCGCTGACTTAATGCAGCCATTGTGTTAAAATCTCAGCTAACAGGGATCGAGTCAAGAAAGGGGGAATGCACTCTTTAAAAGTAGAGGAATCTGCAGTTATAAATACTGTTTCTGCTCTTGTTCTGTTGGTCAGAGTATAATTTAAATAGTCATAGCAAATTTAAACAGCATCTGAGAAATGTGCTCCACTAAACTATTAATATAAAGGAAGAGGAGAGCAGATAACGGGAACAGCAGGCAGCGTCTCACGTGCAGATGAAATGCTTTCAAATGGGTTCATAGAATTTCATTTTAAATATCGTACATACTTCAAAATATTTCCTTCAGAAAGGAAGCCCGAGAACAGGATTAAAAGATTGCCATTTGATTTAGGCAGTGCTGACAGAGGTGTTGAAGGTGAAAAATAGCATGGAGAGATGGGGGGACTTCATATCCACAGGGTCCCTGCTTCACAGTGGTTCATGTCTATCAAGTTCATCGAAGTGGCACAGTAGCTCTAAACACGTGTTACACCTTGGCCACACAGGGATTTTTGATGAAAATGGTCAGGGAAAGAAAGTTTTTAGAGGGACTCAAGAAGATGCACATTGCACCTAACAACCTAACATGTGTGTAGGCAAGGATCTAGTAATCTCCTCTCTGATATGAATCTCTCTTTCTCCCTCTTCTACCCACTTCTCTCTGTGTGTGTGTGTGTGTGTGTGTGTGTGTGTGTGTGTGAGAGAGAGAGAGAGAGAGAGAGAGAGAGAGAGAGAGAGAGAGAGAGATTATGGTGTTTATTTGGGGCTATGCAAATAAATTTGTGTATACATATGTGGAGGTCAGTACTGGGTGTCTCTGTTGATGACCAGTCTAAATTTTCTCTTTTCTTCCTTCCTTCCTTCCTTCCTTCCTCTCTCTCTCTCTCTCTCTCTCTCTCTCTCTCTCTCTCTTTCTTTCTTTCTATCTTTCTTTTCTTTTTAACATGGTCTTAGGAAGCCCTGGTTTGCATAGAACTTACCATGTACACCAGACTGGACTTGAACTCCCAGAGATCTAAGTTTCTCAGTCTCCTAAGTATTGGCATCAAAGGTGTGTGCTGGCATCTCGGTCTCCATCTCCTTTATTTGAGGTAGATTCCCTTTTTGAACCTGGAGTTTACACCTTCAGTTTGGCTGGCTGGCCAGGAAAGCCCAGGAGTCCTACTGTCTCTACTTCCCTAGCATTGCTGAGCTTGGCTTTGATGTAGGTGCCCAGGATCAGACAAAGATTTTCACATCTGCACATCAAGTACTTTGCCAACTGAGACATCTTTCCAGTTTCTTGATGTCTCTTTTGATGTGGGTGGATTTTCATTTGACTGGCAGTTTTGGCCTCTTCATTAACTACCACTTTTACTCTTATTCAGAAAGAGTGATTCACCTGACTAGTGAGAAAGAATGAAGAATGGAATGGGATGGAATTAGTTGTATACTCACAACTCAGCTTCTTTCCTGTGCCCTTTTTGGTGACTTTCCTTTGGCTGGAAAATATGCTCTCTAGTCTACTGTATGCTAAGTGCTTCCAAAGAAACACAATATGGGACTCTGTAGATGCAGAAAACCTTGGGTCCTGCAACACCAACTGTGGCTGGCTGGAAAGGCAGCCTCTCTCTGGAGTTTGCTATTGGGAGATCTGTTTGGAATTTGAACTTGAGCTTCATTCTTCAGCTTCTATTTTCTCTACCACTACTTTCATCTGCCTTCCTGTCTATCTACCGTAGAACTCTGCTGGTTGCAAAGGAATTAATGATGACCTCATTGAAATTCGAACGAAAGAAAAATCAACTATCACATATTCTGTAGACTGATTCTTTAATGCTATTTAAAGGAGAAGAAAATTAATTGTGGTCATCTTATTTATTATGGTTATAGTTTTTAAAGAGCACATGCAGTTCCTAGAACTTTACTAAGAAATTTATGGATCATATCCCACCCATTTTCAGAGGAATATGAAACATTTTCAGATAAGAAGACTGAGGGCCATTCACAAGGAACTACTCATTTGACTAATGTGTTGTTATTAAATACCTACTACCAAAAGTTCTAAAATAAACAAGCAGACAGAATTTATCCACTTGTATAGAATTTTACAGATATAGATATAGATAATAGATATAGATAGATATCAATTGTTCATGTGAAGAAGTATAGGTTCCAATTTTGATTAGTGGCACACACATATAAAATGACGAACTGTGCAATGTGACCCTAGAGCAAACAATTCTCATGGGGACTTTGGGAAAGGGTTTAGGGGGAGGAAAAATGCAGGGAGGGGAACAGAGAAAGATATAGCACTCAATAAAAATCAATTAAAAATCCACAAAAAGAAAAACAGAATAAAAAAGAAAAAAAGAACAATTCTCAGGAATCAGCTAGCTAAAGGAAGATCACATATATACTTTGGTCAATTTGGGGTTTGAATATGACCAGAAAGACCCAGAGTCCAAAAGAGAGGACAGCGTGTACCAAAGCCATGTGGTATAAGAAGAAATCCTATTTTAAAATAGTTGATGTGGCTGAGTAATGATAGGAAGAGAGATCCCAAGTAGGGGATAAACAGTGATAGATCACGGATTTAGGTTCAAGAAGGCAGTTTAACTTTATTTATTTTAAGAGGACACCAAGGCTGTTTATGAAATGTTGAATGAGCTGTGGACCAGTGGTACTTGAGTGGAAAGGGTGTGCACTTTTATTTTTAGTATGTCTGGGATAGAATGAGTGGAAGGATTGAGGTACAGGGAAAATTTTGGTGTCAAAGATGGTACTTGTATACCAGGATAGTATGGCTTTCTCTGAGTGCTTTTTTTCTGAAGTAACCTATACATGTATTTGGTTCTAATAATCTGCTTGATATGGCTGTAATGGGTACTGCCTATGGCTTCTCCTTGTGATAAATGTCTACTTTTAAATATCCGAGTCAGAGTACTCTCTTCATTAATCACTAAAATGTGTGTTTTTGGGAGAGAAATCAAGATAAAATTGTCCTAAGATCAGTTAAATACCTAACCCAAATATAGTTTCTGCTGAATATTTTCCTAGGGTTATTTAAAATGTCCTATGATGCATGGATGTAAAAGACAGAATTTCTGACCATGACTGTGATTGTGAACGGTTTGGTGAGGTGTGTCATGTGGAGTAAAGGTCTAGGACCTAACTGTAGCTTTAAAAGCCAAAAAGCAATGAAGGGTATAGTTATCCAGTGGCTGTTTTTTCTTTGATGGATCCTAGTTTTGTACCTTCTTTTCTCATGTTGCAAATCCATTGGACAGATACTACTTTTCCACCATACCCATTGTGCTCCCAGCTGTGTGATGGATCCGCCACTGGTTATAGATTAACGAATACCACATCTTAGGTTAGCTAGCAGCATTTTTACTTTTAAATGAAACTGAATAGTTAATCGAAAGTCCTATAATCCAATTAAACTTAAAGAATCAAAGTAAAAGGAATTGATTTCTCTTTTTTTTTCTGAAATGGAATGTAGACAGAGTGCTGAAAGGTGAAATAATGTCATGGCATAGGAAAAACCCAACTTTTTATTTAAAACTAGGCTCACATGTTTAAAGGATCCCAAATAACAGTGTGGCAATATAAGACTCACCCATATCTTCATTCTCTATCAGTAGGTTAATGCAGCTCATGTATTTCTGTGTGTACATTACTTACCTTATAGCTGCAGACGTTCAAAAGCCATCAATGCCCCATCTCAGTTCTGTACTAATGTAGTGTGCATGGCAACATAAAGCCTGCTTGGTTGGTCACCTTTAATCTTGCTAATGTTTTATCTGACTCTGCAGATTAAAAAGCAGTCTTTCCTGAAAATGATTTTACTGTTTGAGACACTGAGGTCTACTGTCAGTGACTCAGTATTGTCAGCTGTACTGGGGACTTGGTTTTTCTACCTAGTTAATTGCTCCTGGTCTTCATTGACCAAAGCTGGGGTATGTTGAGGAACGATGCTTTATCAGAAATACCAGGCTTGAGAAAAAGGCATAGATTTCACAATTCTGCTGCATGTACACTGTTAGCTCAGGGTAGCCAGGTAGCCAGGTAGCCAGGTAGCCACTAAATGACTAGTTAACCTTTGTTTGACATTGCTGTCCCTGTATGTAGCTTATAGAACCTGCTTCTACATACGGAAGCCCCAAGTCATTTCTCTTCCCATTCTCAGCCAGGACTCATTACCCAGCTTCAAACTAATTCCAAGAGATCCTGGGACAATCAAGGAGCACATGGAATATTCAACAAACCCTACTGTATCTGTTACACTAAATTTGTCAGCTTTCTACAATATAAAATTGACCAGATGGCATACTTTGATTGAAATTCTTCTAACAGGTCTTTGTGCATGATTTCAGGAATGAAGTGTTGAGTGTATTCACAATGGAAAAAAATGATTCTTTCTGGACTGGAGAGGGGGCACAATGAGCATAGTTACTGTATAAAATTGATGTAAGCGAGCCAAAGAAAGTAAAGGAGTTAAGGGAATGGAAAGGAAAAACAACTTAGAGTAAATTCAAGCTAAATGTACTAATTAACCAAAATGACCTTGAAAGAGAAAATGAAAGCTAAATACAATATCTGTAGAGCTTCAGTGTCCTTGTGAGCAGTCTTCATAGTCCATGTTGATTTACCAGCTAATTTTAGATGAAGGGATGATGTTGTCTTCAGGGAACCCAGGAAAATTCCATCTGTAAAATCCAGGTAAGATCCAGGATATGCAGTCATTTGAAAAGTTATGGATGGGACTCGAGGATCAAGACAATGCATACTAAAGCAGACAGACTATGACTTGGTGACACAATTAGTGTGTGTGCAATACCAAACTTTGCACGAAGCTTGAACTCTGATAGACTTTGCACCTGTGTTATTATAGACTTGGGAGTTTCGGGAGGAAAAAAGACAATGATGAATCTATATGCAGAAAAGAAGAAAAAGTGTGAGAAAGAGAATTCTAGCTTTCTCTTTCTTAAAGCTGACAATGTATTTTTATATGAATGGACGAAGTGTATTTTCTATTTTACTGCTTACTACATTAGTAGTGACAGTGGTGACGATTTAATGAAATTTCAAAGCTCTGTAACAAGTGCTTAGCACACATTATGCAATTTTATATTCATACCATATTGTGCCACCACTCATTATGACAAATTATGACTAACTGAGGACAGGCAACTTCCTAAGATCCATTTGCTAATACACTGGACTTGAGCCGTATGAAGCTACATTAGCAATGAAAATCTGTTCTGCATGTCTTTACTGTTAGAATTTTATCTCTTGTTTCTTTTTCATCTCCAAACTTCTCCTGTGGATATATGTTCTGCTTCACATCTCCAAAATCTCTCCCCTTTCTCCCCTAATAATATATACTATAGAATGAAATTTGAGGGAGATAATCAGATTCTCTTGTCTATAAAAATGACCAGGTGATACTAGCTCCTAATTCACACTCTGAAGCTTATTGTAAAACTAACTGGGATTTATTGAGACAAAGGAATAATGTCTGAATAAAAGACACAAAAACTTCCATTTTTAATTTAGATATCAAACTGTAGCTCTGCAATGTGTTGGAAACAAAAACAGTACTCTATCAATGAAGAGTAAATGGCACAAGCAATTACTACATATTATTATGAGAAATAAGAAAAAGATGATTTTGTATTGTAACAGTAAAAAATTCATGTTTAAAGCATTTAAAACGGTACCTTATTTGACTTTATAGACATAACATTTCTACTAGTAGTACCTTAAATACTTTAAAAAGCATTGGTATTTTGTGTATGTATGTGTATGTAGTGTGTATCTGTGTGTGCATGTGTGTACAAAGGTGCTCCCACATGTGTGTGTGCCTGCAGGGAAGACAGAATTTGATGACTGGAGACTTCCTAAATTATGTCCACCTTAGCTTTTAAGACTGACTCTAGAGTTCATCAGTTGACTAGACTGGTAGGTTACTGAGCTCTGGGAATCGTCCTGCCTCTCTTTCAGGTATTAGGATTATGAAGCTGACCACCCCAACAATTCCCCCAGCTTCTGAATATCCGAATTCCAGTTCTCACACTTTCAAGGCAGGACTGATACTGATTGAGCCATCTTTCTAGCCCGTTAAGGAGTTCTTGCTCTGATTTTCCAGGCTTGTCCATGTTTTCATTTCTTTCAGACATTTGCTTTGTATTTTAAGTTTTCATTTAATAAATTAAGCTCTATAGAGCAATGTCTCATTCCAATTTTGTTTATTGTTATGACACATGCTGTCATCTAGAGTATTTCACTATCTAATAAACCACTGATTGCATTCTCCTGCATATGACTTTAAAATTGCCAACCGACTTACAGACTTATTTAAAACAGTTCGCCTCGCTCCCCAAACACCAACGGTTGATTTTTCCCTCTTATTTCTTGAACTTCAAAATTGATAATAATCTTGACAAATATTATCAGATATACAGTAGGTAGAATTTGATGGGGATGGCAGAAGCATCATCCTCGGCACACTTCACAGGGCCTGCGGGAATGGCAAGAGCTGGGAAGCATGAAAGAGGAGCAGTGGTTTTACAAGCGGGTTACACTTTTTATTGACCTCTAGCCTGAGTCCAATATCTTTGTTCTAAAGAGTGGAACTAGCAGTTATAAAAAGAAAATCTCTTCATGTTAGGAATCCCAGCTGCCTTGTTTTTTCCCAACTAAGTTATGTGTAAAACATAAAGAGAATTCTTAGATCTGTTGGGATACGGGGTTGCTAGGGTGACTGTTAAAGGAAGTGAGGCCGGTACTATCAGAGATCAATAAGAACAGGGAGGCGCTGGGGGCTAAAGTTAGAAATATTAAATCTTTGGACAAGACCTTTTCTTCTAAAGCTTAGCAATCTAATTGGTTTTCTTGGTTTTATCTTTCAGCTCAGTTCCCTAACACATGGACACCTCTGTTCAGAGCCTACATTTGTTGCACCTCTCTTTGTACTTTCTCAAGACATGAGATAAGTTCAGACCTGGGAAAGTGGTGCAGTCATAGGCAGTCATAATTCTTACCCCATAGCATTTCACTATTGGTCCTGCATTCTGTTCTTTACTTATATCCACTTTATTACCCCTTCTAGAAGATAACTGCCCCAAGGATGCCTAATAAAACCCCCTGATACTATCCAGAGCCATCTCTTCCCACAGAAGCAATCGTGGGCTAAACTAAATACTTCGTACACCATGGTCAAGTGCATTTTGCCACTGTGTTCACTGATCACCTGTAAGGAGGAGAGGAAAGAGCATAAGGAAAGGGCACGTCTACCTCTTACAGTCTCTGACTGGTGAGCCGAGGAAGAGCCACTGGTTTTTTATCACACACACAGGCACAAGGAGGGCTGAGGATGATAACGCTGGTCTCAACAGTCAGCATTCACCAATAGCTACAGAGGACAGACTCTATAAAGCAGAGTGTATGTCACAAGCAAGCTCATAACTGCCCATGTAGACCGCACGTAAATGTTAACATCAGGGCCAGCAAGATGGCTTAGTGGGTAAGGGCTGAAGGACTCTCATCTAGCCTCTCCCACCATCTTCCCAAGCTTATCTCCTAATGTTTTCCTTCCTATTGACTCTCACCCCTTGGTTACTGCTTCTCGTACATGCCAGCTGCATTAAACCCTCAGCTGAAAAATATCTTCAAAGACTTAGTTGCCAAGTCTGATGACCATCCAGCTTGGTTCCGGAATGTACATGTTATAAAAAAAGAACAAATTTCTACAAGTTATCTTTTGACCTCTTCACACAGGCTGTTACACCTATCTGCACCCCACCCTCAACCCCAAAATATATACTTACAATTAACCATTTTAAATGATAACATTACTATAAAGCATTTGACATGAATGAAATCTTTTATTTGCCTTTTAATTTGGCTGATTTTTTCTCTTTTTCTCTCAGTTGATTAAACCACTATACTTTCATTGATTATGTTTATATGATGTATGTAGACACTATTCTAAGTGCTAGATACATAGCCAATAAAATAGATAGAAATGACATTTTTATATGGCTTATGCCTTGCAAAGGGTAGGTTGGAACCTAGGTATAATCTATACTACGTGATGCACTTTAGAGAGGGGAAATTCATGGGAAGATGGGAATAATGTCGCAGGGTTTCCCCAGGATGTCCCTGCAGACTACTGAGAAGGTGGTACACAGAGAGGTCTAAAGGGCTTAGAAGGAACGTTTCAGCTGATGGTTTAGTGCAACTGGTATGCACAAGAAGCAGGAACTGAGGGTGAGAGTCAATAAATATCTTAAAATAGAGTAAGTGTTGAAGTCTTTAGACCAGTTAGGAAGCTATTAAACTAATCCTGAAAGGTAATAATAGAAAGGTACTATGTTAGTCAGTTTTCTATGACTGTAGCAAGATTTTAGAGAACCAACTAAACAGAGAAAGGGCTGTTTTGTATCACAATTTTGAAAGTTACTACCATCCCTTATTAGTACCAGTATCTGGAGATACTGTGCTTAAACATAGGCTCCGAAGGCTTTAGGAGCCCCACCCTTTTGTCTCTGTTGGTTAGAAGATTTATAGATACTCTCTTGGGCGAGCTTTGCTCATATCTGATACTTCCCTCAGTAGTATTCCCTGAGCCATGTATCTTTAATTTCCTGTGATCTCTAGTGAAACTTTGGCTTCACTCTCTTATAGCTTCACTATACTTTCTCCTGTCTGGGGCAGCTTTTAGGGGCTCAGATGCTGCGACACACTCTGTGAGTTACAGGCTTGCCTTTAAAATCGAAGTGTAAACTTCTGTGACCTTATAACTCTTACATTTTTTTATCATTGAAAAACCCATACCATGTAGACCAGGTCAAGGTTAGCCATCCTCTCCTCCAGGGATACCCCGGTTTACAGGGTCCATGAATATCATGGTCTTTAATGTGTCTTGGTGTTCAAAATAAATTCTGTTAAAGATTGCTTATGGTCATTGGCAGTAAGGATTTCTGAGTTTCTTTTAAAAACGACTCAGTCCTAGAAAGCCTTTGAAACTAGTTTGTGACTGTACAGCATTAAGGATGTGACAAGTTGGGTTTTGCCCATTCCTGACATGCCTTGTATTTTTTCTAACGTCCTAGAAAAAGACATTTGGATTACTTATTTTAAGGCATAAATCTTTTAACATCTATGCCATTTCTGGGACACTGAATTATGTACTTTTTGTTTAAATTACATGATATTAGAATGTTGTCTGTCTGTTCCTCTGCGCTCTCAAATCTTCTTATAAATTTGACTAAAAGCGGCCATCTATGACCAACTTTGTTGCTGCCTAAAGCCTGTATTTCCTTAGAAATTTCTTCACCAGATAAACTAGTCCATTCTCTTCTAGCATGGTCTTAGAACAAGGGTACATTTAGGGGAGGTATTGGGCGGGTTATGATTTACTTTGAACATAAATTCTGGTTCACTTATTAACAGGGAATAGTAATCTTTGCGGCCTCAGCTTTCCATCATGAAACTGGCTGATTTCCATGAGATTAAACCACAGTCATTGCCCAGGATTCCAAAATTAGGATCACATATCTTTCCAAAAAGAGATATAAACATAAAAATCAAGTCTTAATATTTCTATGGATTCATCATCACATCAAAATTGGATTTCCAATCTTGAGCACTGAATCCTGTTTAGTTCCAGTATAATTCCAATGAATGGAATTTTAACCAGCATCATTGATTGGAAAACACCTTAGGGGTGACATGATTAAATACTATGATCAGGATTACTACAAAAAAAAATCTTTCTAAAGTAGCTGGTGAAATACATAGCTATCAAACCATCATTACAATCATTGTCTACATAAATGCTATCTAGGAAGAGATGACTTTTGTTGTACTTTTCATATCTACTGAATACGACCAGCAACAGAATTTTACACAGTGTGATTACAATCTATTTTAGTTAAGATTACTGTTTCTGACAAAATGAACTTGGGGAGGAAAGACTTTATTTGGCTTGTATTTCAATATCAGACTTCATCATCAAAGGCATTCAAGACAAGAACTCAAACAGGACAGGAACCTAGAGACAGGAGCAGATGTAGAGGTCATGGAGCGGTACTGCTTGCCTGCTTGCTCTCCATGGTTAATTCAGTCTGCTTTCCTATAGAACCCAGAACTATCTGCCCAGAGGGAACCCCATACATTATGTTCTAATCACTCCCACATCAATTACTAATTAAGAAGATGAAGATGTTTCATAGGGTTGCCTAGAGCCCAGTCTTATTAAGGCATTTTCTAAATGGAAGTTTCCTACTCTCTAATGATTCTAGTTTGTGTCAAGTTGATATAAAACTATTCAGAACACAATCTTTACTTAACAGGTGAAGAAACTTAGAGACAGAGAGTTTAATGACCATCAAAAAGAGTCACAGAGAGGGACAGAAGAGGACTCTTGTAGAGGACTTCAGTTCAGCTCTCAGCACAACCATCTCTAACTTTAGTTCCAGGGAATCCTTTGTCCTGTACTGAACTCTGTGGATACCTGTCCTCACATCTCTGCATACCCACACATACAGATACATATAATGCACACAATTAAGAAAAAAAAAACACAAATCTGTCAGTATTGATATCCTCAAAGTCCTGCTTTTGTTCAGCATGCTATCATTTAATTGTTTTCCTTACATTTTTCTGTCTCATTTATTACTCAATTTCTAGACTGTTCTTTAACCTATTTATTTATATGTGTTGTTTAAACCAAAGTTTTCCTTGAAGGAAGGCTCTTAGTTTTGTCATTTACTTTCATAAATAGTCTCACTTAACAATGAATTGCAATGTTCATTTGTGTAATTAAATCACACCAAATATCCAACTTATCTCAAAAATTAAATTAGGCGTTAGATTTGGTCAATAGAGTCAAACATGCTAGGCATGCAAACTTAATTAGAATTTAGTCTGGGAAAGAGCACAGGTCTATCAAAGATGCTATGCAAGGAAAGAAGAGAGGTACTAAGCAATTCCAGCCTCAAGCTTGGAGGAAGAGGGAGAAGCCACGAATCAGCTGATGAGCAGTGGGAATGTTATACAGGCAGATGCAATGGTGTGAGAACGAATAAATCTACTGAACTGGAGAAGCCCCAAGTAGTGCAATTACAATATATAGTTCCAACTACTAAAGTCCTACTTGGTTTCAACACTTTCTAATGCTGTGACTGTCCACTCACAGTGGACACCACATTAAAAGGGGACACCAGACAGAGCTTAACTGGCAGGCCATATGCCAGCAGCTGTGGAACTCTGATCCTATCTTAGTGTCAAGTCAGGCTGTGGAGTGCTTAAACTAGAGGGTGATGGGAGGTGGGAAAGCCCAGTGCTTTATGTGTTTTAATAGGGCACTTCCTCAGCTACAATGTCTCTTTTAAAAGACTTTAAATCCTGCAGAATGGAGGTTAGAATCATAAGACAGTAAACCTCAAATAGCAATGTACTTTGAAGCAGAAGCTTAGTTACAGATGATGAGGGGGTGATAAAGTAGGCACATAAGTTACCCCTAACATAAGGACAGAATTAAGAGTAGAATTTCAGGTGCTGAGAAGAACAAGTGAGTTTACTGGTAAATGACTGCTTTGGTTCCCTGGAGAAAAGCTTGTCCGTCATTCTTGATAGTCTCGGCAAAACCCTAGCCATGTCTAAACTAACACTCTCATATAATAGTTACATGATAAGACCCACTGTGCTTCACATTAAATCAGGATATTCCACGTCTATGTTCCGCAATAAGCCTAGGCTATATAAACAGTAAATCACAGAATTCCTCAATAAACACATTAAACTCCATCAGCTTACTTGCTTTTTTTTTTTCTCTTTATGGTATTATCTCCCAGTGGGGGAGGAAGGTCAGACATTTGTCTTGTACCTAACTGTGCCACTTTGTCCCTTCTGCTTACATCGCCAGTGATGGCTTCACATCCCTTCTCCCAAGGCTAGAGCGGCGAGCCTTAGACTTGATAGACGCCTCCAAAGATCACAGCTCTGGAGACACGGTGAGTGGACTGGTGGTGAAGTGGGCAGAAGTGGGAAGGAAGAAGTGGAGCAGAAAGGGCTGTGAGGTGAGGAGCTACACCACTCAGAAACCTTAATAAGCAATTTGTCATGAAGAATCAGCAGCACATGGGCAACAGCACACCAATGAGTTGTCTAATGGTAATTTGATTATTATACAGTATTGCCTTATCAGGATGAAGGTGTACTCTCCCAAATCTGTTTGCATGTCACTTGTTCTGCACCTGCAGATGCTCAGGAATTTTCCAACAATGGAAGCATCCTTCTGGAATCTTCCCTTGAGCAGTGAGCTCAGTCTGTCCTCACCTGTCACCTCCTCCTCAAGATACACAGTGATAAACAGAAATGATGAACTACCGTAGCAAATCATGTGAAGAAACTCATCATTCTAGGGACTAGTAAGGCCTTATAGTACACGTCTGTGAACAGATCAAGACAGACTTCATTATGGTCCCTTGTAAATAATCCAAACCCTCTTGAGCACTTTGTGATGTCATCAGATAGATAAATATGCTGAGGTGTGACGTCAAGTTTTTCTCAGAAATGGCTTACAGACAGGGAGTAATGTGTTGGCTATTCACATTACTTAAATTTTATTACCACAGAAAGTAGCCTATAAGGATATTATTATCATAAATAATTAAACCCAAGCAACACTGGTCAAAATAAATATGCCAAGTACATTTTGTACTTTAATGATCTTGTTTTGATTGTGGCTGTTTGAGGATCTTTTGGTGTCGTTTAGTGTGGGGGACAGCTTTGGTTGTTTGGTTCTTATTTACTTAAGTACGAATTCCCTCAAATTGGCAACTCATATTTTTCCCTTCTAGTTGTCAATTAAATTTAATAAGAACATACTGTGTGGGCAAATGATGTTATGTAAAATACAGTTTGTGAAGAAGGACAAGAAAGAATGAGAAATCTGAAAAGCTCAGTCTTAAGTGCAATTAACCCAACATAAATGCATACACACTTATTTCTTCCCATTTTATGTGAGCATGCACTGAAAACTTAGTCAATTTAGGTAAAAATTTTATTTGAAAGCTCTAAAAAGATTGTGTTAATTTTCCCCGAAAATATACTTAAAATCAACCAATGGTTCATATATGGATGTACTGTGAACAAACGAAACACATTGGCATCATGAAAAGTAAGCAAGGGACTGAGGAGTTTGCTCAGTGGTTAAAGCACCTGCCCAGCAAATAAGGGGGCCTGAATTCAGATCTGCACACTCATATAAATGCTGGGCAGGGATGTTAGCTGTTCTATAACTCCACTCTCAGGAGACAGAAGCAGGAGATCGCCAGAGCAAGTTGGCTAGCAAGACTAGCCTGACAAATCATCTCTGGGTTTGACTGAGACCCCCCTCCCTGGCCTCAATGAATACAGTGAAAGAACATGAGGAATGATGCTCAAGGGTGATTTCTATGACCAATCTCAGGCCTCCACTTGTACATGCACTCAATGCTGAAGTTCCTAAGCTTACACAAAAGGATGAATACTCATGCAAATCCCTCAGACACATACACATGGAACAGGATTTTAAAAAAATAAGATTCATACAAATGCAGAAAATCGTATCTGTTTTCCTAATTTGAAGAGGACAAGGCTTTAATATAGTAGGAACGCGTTTATAGACGCAGATGTACTCAGGTTTGAATTGCTTCCCCAACCTTGAAACAGTGATGGGAATTGAGATAGAAAGGGAGAAACTGGTTGTTATTTTAGAAATTCATATTTTGATAGGCTCGCTTGTTTACTCATCCACGTTCAAAGTAGATTTGTCCTTGCATGCACCGCTAGCTCAAAAATATCCTCCATTAGGACAGGTCTGGGACTGGGCTTGCCAGCAAGGGGGTACTTTCTCAAGGCTCTTCACCAGCTTTGGAACTTAGAAAATGCAGCTAGTAGATGTCTCTTTATTTCAAATCTAATTATTTTCCTCATTGAAACCACATGAGCTGAGCCAGAGTCTCGAAGCTCTCATGATATCAGGTTACTAGGGAGGCATTACAGACTTGCACATTCTGGCAGTGCATGGAGAATTTCTTCCTGCAGGAGAGGTGACTTGAGGTGAAGGGGGGGATGTGACCCTCCTCTTCCTGGACTTCAGGAATTAGTTCCTAGGAACTAATTTTTCCTAGGAAAAATTTTAATTTTTTTTGTGCTTCCTTTTAACGGTTTGTGCTTCAAAACGAGCAGTACCTCAGTGGATCTACTAATTAAGTAAACTGAAGAATTTTCTCTCATAATGGTGAGTCCATGTGCTATTTATTGAAGAAATTGAATTTGATTCTGGGAAGGAAGCACTTAATGAACATACCTGGGCTGTGTCTCTTTCTTTTTCTTTTTCCTCTAATTCTACTCAGTTCTGCAGCCCTATTCCTAACATCTAGAAAAATGGTTTTCATTCTGTAGATGCCTGACAGTGCTTTGAAAATTTAGCCTGAAATGAAATGAATGCTAGTAAATGAGTTTAACTGAAATATATTTACTAATGATAAAACTTTATTTTCATAAAATTGTTATATTTTTCAAATATCTCAGAAAAGATTATAATATCACCTTAGTTTTACATACAAGGAAAGTATTATTCAGAAAAACACACAGTCTATTTGACTAGCCCTTGGCAGAGGAGACTGTCTTGTTCCCCTCTATTTTTCCACACACACACATTTCCTCACAGGTAGTATATTGCAATTGGTATGCAATGACCGATTTTTAAAGCAAACTAACGAATTTATGTTGGAATGATGTTTTCCTTTAAATTCCAAATTCTCTACTTGAATCAGGAGACTTATTTATTTGGTAAGTTTTGAATTATTTTTTCATGTGGAAGTAGCTTAAAGCTCATTGGTTGCCCCCTGAAATTTGAAAGAACTGTTAACTCAGAACAGCAGGGAAGTGCTAAAAGAATTTCCTGTCCCATCAGGGGTGTAAAACAAATGTATGCACTTTCATAATGATTTTGGTCACTGCTTTCCAAGATGTATTCCAAAGAGACCCTCTCAGAGCATGTTATTAGATATTCTGTCTGTCCCCTCCCCTCTCCTCCATTATGTGTTTGTTGTGTGTATGTGGTTGAAGTGCTCTGTGATCAAACATGTTTGGATAATGCTGATTTAAAGGAAGGCTTTAACATAGATTCTGCCTCTCCAGGGACATGTTAATGCAAAATATTTCCTTGAAGCATTCAGCCTTCACTCTTCTCACAATACCTTCTGCTACTGAAAGTTATCAAAACACGGCTTGAGAAACATTCTTTTTGTTTGTTTGTTTGTTATAAAATTTAAGATGTTACAGAAGAATGTCTTTGATTTTATTGGGCTATACATTTTTCTCTGCTCCCCTCTCTTCCTCTCTCCTCCCTTTATACCTCTCCCATAGTTTCCATACTCCCAATTTACTCAGGAGATCTTGTCTTTTTCTACTTCCCATGTAGATTATATCAATGTATGTCTTAATAGAATTGACTTGTGTTTGAGAAAATTCTTTTCACCGTATCCTTAAAGGACTTGTGCGTGCGTGTGTGTGTGTGTGCGTGCGTGTGTGTGTGTGTGCGTGTGTGTGTGTGTGTGTGTGTATGTGATAATTTATTAAGTTAAGGATATCATCAAGACTTTAAGTCTGGATCCTCTCATTGTGTTTAATAAGGCAGATTGGGTTGCATGCCTCCAGGTATAATGTTTATATGGTATTGACATTCCTATGACTTAGAATTTAGAATTTTGCCCTTCTCATCCAATTTTCATCAATTCTTCTGAAAGTGAAAGTTTATGACAACCCAAATGTTTGTTTTTAACAAGTATCCTACATCTGGCAACAGCCCTCTATTGGCAAGGGTTTCATAACTCTTAGTTGTATGGTTTTAATGTGCTTTCCAAATACAGAGAAGAGAAACAGAGAAAGTTATATAAGGTCTGGAAAGTCATAGTTGACATCTCTTTTGTCAGTGATGAGTCCAGAATAGAGAGGGCAAGCCATATCAATTGGAGTCCTTTTCAAAGCTTGTTTCACTTGGACCTGAGAGAAAAAGGATTTCCCATCCTATGTCTTAGATGTTGAAAGTATGTATCAGTGAAACATCCTGTGGGTGCAGCAGTATTCTATGAAAGAACCTAAAGCTCTGAAATTGATAGGACTGAGAGTAAATGAGGAAAGAAAGGAAAACAGAAGTGGTTGTGCAGGAGCAGAAAGATTGTGGGGTCTTCTGAATCATTGTCAAGAAATTAAATATTAATTGTCTGTAACATGAAGGGAAGGCTTGTTTGGATTTCTGTCCTGCCCAGTACCCCTAGCTGTTTAGCACCCCCAAAAAAAATCACACAAAGATCTCTATAAGTTATAAAGCTGATTGGTCCATTATGCTCTAGCCTCTTATTTGCTCTTGTAGCTTATATTAACCCATTATTCTGATCTATGTTAGCCATGTGGCTCAGTACCTTTTTCAGTGGGGCAGATCATATCTTGCTGCTTTGGTGGTCTGGGAAGGAGGGGAGGAATCAACTTCCTCCTTCCCAGAATTCTCCTGTTCTCATTGCATCATTTCTACTTCTTGTTTGGTTTTCCCACCTATACTTCTTGCCTGGCCAATCAGCATTTATTTAAAACATGATTGACAGAATATAGACAATTCTCCCGCACCAGTTGTCAATGTCACAGAATCTAAATTATATAAGAGTCAAACCTCTGAACATGCATGTGAGGTAATTTTTAGATTGACTTACTTGATTTGGAAAAAACCCAGTCAAAATGTAGGTGGCTCAATCCTAGACTCGTAGACCAAAGAAAAAGGAGAAAGGGAGCAGAGCTCTAGCCTTCATCACTTCCAGTGTCCTAACTGCAGATGCAATGCAGCCAGCTGCCTCAGCTTCCCACTGTCACTCTGGACTCTACCCACACACTTTTGAGCCACAATTAACTCTTCTTATCTGGAATTGTTTTAGCCTGGTATTTGCCACAGCAATTAAAAGGTAACTATACCTGAATTTGGTAATATCTGAAGTTTGTCATTTTGACATTCCCGGTTATATAAACCAATACATCATTATCTTTTTACTAAACTAGTTTGAGCTTCTAGAGCTAGCAATAAAAAACTAATTACTCCAATGCCATGGTGATTTCAGCTATTGTCCTGGGGAAAATACATCCTTTTACTGTTTTTCAAAAATCTGGGGAATAAGGGACAAAGCAATTTACAAGATTTTGCATACTTTTACATTTGTAAAGTACTGTTGCTAATACAAACCTTAGAGAAAAATATAATTTGTTGCCCTTATTTTGCCACTGAAGAAACTGAGGCTTAGAAAGCTGTACCAATTCACCTATAAATGGACCACAGTTGGGACTAATCAAGTCTATACTCTTTTTCATATAATAATTTCTACCAATTTCTTCCCTGTTTTCCAGGGAAAACATGTTTTCCATGTTTATGGAAGACATGCCAGCAAAGAAGTCTACACCAGCAAAGACTTGGTATAGAAACATAGGTTAGAATCCCAGCTCTGCCACTTCCTAAGACTTACTGTCTTGATTAGAGTTTTAATACTGTGAAGATATACCATGACCATGGTAACTCTTTTCTTTTAATTTTTAAGATTTATTTATTTTATGTATATGGTGCTTTATTTGTGTGTACACTTGCATGCCAGAAGATGGAATCAGATTCCATTATAAATGGTTATGAGCCACCATGTGGTTGCTGGGAATTGAACTCAAGACCTCTGGAAGAACTACCAGTGCTCTTAACAGCTGAGCGATCTCTCCAGGCCCCTACATCTTGATCCACAGGCAGCAGAAGGAGACTGTGTCCCGCACTAGGCATAGCTTGAACATCTGAGACCTCAAAGTCCACCCTCAGTGATACACTTCCTCCAGCAAAGCCACTCCTGCAAGGCCACACTTCCTAGTAGAGCCATTCTCTGTAAGCCTATATGGACCATCACAATTACTTCACAACTCTAGCCATGGGTTCCTTCACCGTGACAATAGCACAGCAATCCTAAAAGGTTATTGGTATATGTGTGCTTCCCCACACATTCTGTCACCATCAACACATTTTATTACCATTTTTGTTAATGCATATTTTATAAATATTTGGGGCACCATGCTTTGTAGTAACTGTTTCATCGTATTCTCAAAGCAAGAAGTACTAGCTAGCTGTCCAATACTTAAAGGGCACCAGTTCTGTTTCATATTGCAGAACTCTATAAAAATATATTTTTATTAATAATACCAGCCTGATTTTTCTAATTCATATTTCCACAACCTGGGTCAGTTGATACAATTCTATTTTCTCAGCAACCCTAGCACACTGATTGGCCCTTCATATTTTTGTGAGAATTATATTTATTGTAATCCTTCTCTTTAAAGTTAGTTTTATTATCTTTATGATATTTTTAAAAAGAGGATGGGTGTATGCTGTCTCCCTAAAAACTCTCCAGATAATGTGACTGTGCTCCTACATCTCTAATTATAGTATTATAAAACCATTTCAGGGTTGGGATTAGTGGACAAAGAAAGGAAGTCAACATTTCTCTTTTCCACATCAGTATCCTTTTCTAAGGCAAATTACTTCTCCCTAAACTACAGCAACAAAATTAACTACCCCTTCCCAAACCATAGCAACAAAATTAACCTCATGGTTTGCTCTCAACTGTGGAATGTGAACTGAAATTGATATGTGCTACTTTGCAGTAGAAGCTTCTGGAAGCATTGCAGGATTCTGCTTCTTTTTTTCTCCCCTCTGTTATCATATAGTCAATACCCCAGACTTTTTGAGTGGGTGACAAAGTATTCAGAAGACATATGTTCACAATGATATCACCTTGTCAGTACATGAAGAAACCAAGATATAATAATGAAACTCACCCAAGAGAAAAACAAGAAGACAAACAGTCATGAAATTCGTTTTTTTGGTCAATAGTTTGTAATTCTCATTTTCCAACTGATTTTTGGATTAAAAGATTTTTTAAAAAATATTTTTTTATGTGGCTTGATCTATTGGGGGCAGGTGGCAGTGGGACCAGGACTTTCCTTGGGTGTGTAAAATACTTTTCTGGAGCACATCCCTTATGGTGGAATACCTTGCTCAGCCTTGATAAGAGGAAGGAGCTTAGTCCTGCCTGAATGCGGTATGCCAGACTTTGTTGACCCTCCAAGGGAGGACTTAACCACTCTGAGGAGTGGATGGATGGTGGAATTGGGCAAGGTAGGGGGTGGTGGCAAAAGGGGTGGGAGAGGGAACTGGAGTTGGTTTTTAAAATAAAAATGAAAAAAATTAAATAAAAAAGAAATGTTTTCTATTTCCCATGTAGATTAGATCTATGTAAGTCTCTCTTAGTGTCCTCATTGTTGTCTAAGTTCTCTGGGATTGTGATTTGTAGGTTAGTTTTCTTTGTTTTATGTTTAGAAACACCTTTGAGTGAGTACAGGTGATAATTGTCGTTCTGTGTCTAGGTTACCTCATTCAAAATAATGTTTTCTAGATCCATCCATTTTCTGGCAAAATTCAAGATGTCATTATTTTTTTCTGCTGTGTAGTACTCCATTGTGTAAATGTACCATATTTTCCTTATCCACTCCTTGGTCAAGGGGCATTTAGGTTGTTTCCAGTTTCTGGCTATGATAAACAATGCTGCTGTGAACATAGTTGAGCACATGTGCTTGTGGCATGACTGAGTATCCTTTGGATATATACCCAAAAGTAATATTACTGGGTCTTGAGGAAGTTTGTTTCCTAATTTTCTGAGAAATCACCACACTGACATCCAAAGGGGTTGTACCAGCTTGCATTCCCACCAGCAATGCAGAAGTGTTCCCTTTTCCTCACAACCTCTCCAGCATAAGTTGTCCTCAGTGTTTTTGTTCTTGATAATTCTTACAGGTATAACATGGAATCTCAGAGTTATTTTGATTTTTTTTGATGACTAAGGATGTTGAAAATTTCCTTAAGTGTCTTTCAGTCATTTTAGATTATTCTGTTGAGAGTTCTTTGTTTAGGTCTGTACTCCATTTTTTTTCTTTTGTATTATGTGTGCTTTTGATAATCAATTTTTTAAGTTCTTTGTATATTTTGGAGATCAGACCTCTGTTTGAGGTGGGGTTAGTGAAGATCTTTCCCCATTCTGTAGGTTGTCATTTTGTCTTGTTGACCATGTCCTTTGCTTTACAAAAGCTTTTCAGTTTCAGAAGGTCAAGTTTATTAATTGTTTCTCTCAGTGTCTGTGCTGCTGGGGTTATATTTAGAAAGTGGTCTCCTGTGCCAATGCATTCAAGTGTACTTCCCACTTTCTCTTCTATAATTTTTCAGTGTGGCTGGCTTTATGTTTAGGTCTTTGATCCATTTGTCTTGAGTTTTATGCATGGTAATAGATATTAATCTATTTTCATTCTTCAACATGTTGATATCCAGTTATGCCAGCCCCATTTGTTAAATATGCTTTCTTTTTTCCATTTAATATTTTTTACTTCTTTGTCAAAAATCAGGTGTTCAAAGTAGTGTGGATAATATCTGGATCTTCTATTCGGTTCCATTGGTCCTCCTGTCTGTTTTTATGCCAATACCAGGCTGTTTTCAGTACTGTAGCTCTGTAGTAAATTTTGAAGTCAGGGATTGTGATGCCTCCAGCAGTTCTTTTATTGTACAGGATTTTTTTAGGCAATCTTGTTTTTTTTTTTCTTTTCCATATGAAGTTGAGTACTATTCTTTCAAGGTCTGTGAAGAGTTTTACTGGGATATTGATGGGTATTGTATTGAATCTGTAGATTGCTTTTGGTAAGATTGTCATTTTTCCTGTGTTAATTCTGCCTACTCAAGAACATTGGAGATCTTTCCACTTTCTGGTGTCTTCTTCAATTTCTTTATTCAAAGATTTAAAGTTCTTGTCAGACAAGTCTTCCACTTGTTTGGTCAGAGTTACTCTGAGATACCTTATGCTATTTGAGGCTATTGTGAAGGGTGATATTTCTCTGATTTCTTTCTCAGTCCTTTTATTATCTGTGTACAGGAGGGCTACTGATTTTTTTGAGTTAATCTTATATCCTGCTACATTACTTAAAGTGTTTATGAGTTGTAGAAGTTCCTTGGTAGAATTTTTGGAATTGCTCATGCAAACTATCATATCATCAGCAAACAGTGAGAGTTTGACTTCTTCTTTTTTGATTTGTATACCCTTGAGCTCCCTTTGGTGTCTTCTTGCTCTAGCTAGGACCTTAAGAACTATATTGAATAGATATGGAAAACGTGGACAGCCTTGTTTTTATTTAAAAATTACTGAGTTTATTTATTTAGTTCGTGTTGTGGGTACGGAGATTCTTGAGAATCCAGGTTCACGTGGCAATAGGAGAACAGTTTACTGGAGCTGATCGTTTCTCTCCATTATTCTGTGTCAGGGATTGAACTTAGATCCTCAGGGCTGGCAAGTGCCTTGCCTCTCTCAATCATACTTCCTGCATGGATTTTTAAGATCTCAGATGCCACTACTAAGAATTTAAAATTTTGGTTATGGAACAAAAGTGTCCAAACCTTGTTAACTTGAGAGTCTTAGACACCCAATAGAGTGTCAGTAAATCCAGTCTCACAGAGGCAGGTCTAACTACTGTCATTCCTACCAGGCAGATGACTGAAGCTGCCTTTAGAATCTCCACCTTTAATTCCTCCACTGCCCCCTCTGCCCATCTTTTCATGAAGATGTTTTACAGTGGCACATGGTCAAGAACCTCTTCCAAAGTTTTACTTCCTGAGCAGCACTCGGATTCTATGGGGCAGTAGATTTAGCATCCAATTTGAATATTTATCAGTTTTACGTGAAAGCCAAGCAATGTATATTTGATGGCTTTCTCGTCTGTTGTTGTTCTCTTATTAAAAATCAAAGAATGAGCACAATTGTTTCCTCCCCCCAGAAAAAAAAAACTGATTTAAAATATACATTGGAGGTTACTTCAAATCTTTCATAAATTGAGTATCCCTAGAAGAAATACTCTCAAATCAAAATAATGAGTGCTATAAAAAACAATGTCCAATGTAGCTTAGCTTATTTTTGTCTACCCACGGTCAGAACATCAACCATACCACAATACATGACTGATTTGCAGTGCTTTAAGCACATCACATTCTAATTTGTCTGTGGGTTATATTAAGGAAAAACCATGGAATCACGGAAGATAAAGAGGCACCGATTCTCTGGGCTCCTTTGTTGTATTTATATCTTAAGAAATTGTGTCTTTAGTTGCGAATTCAAAATGAGTTGTCAGGCTCCCTTAATAATTAATGCTGAAGTGAGCAACTGTTTCAAGTACACACATTCCATTTAATGTTAAACAGCGTTATATTTACTGTAATTCCACCTTTCATCCTAATGCCAGCCTCTAAATCTTTAATGCTTTAATCACACATCTTTTTTCTGACATCCCCTGTGAGTTCCTCAAGCCAATGCCCACTTTGTGATAAGGTGGGCACTTGATGCTGGGAGGGTTAGTCAGCAGCCATTGTTAATTATTAAGGAAAACAAAACGCAGCTGCTGGAAATCATGTTTGTTCCCAGCAGGGCACGCTACCTTTCATCTGCTCTGACACCAAGGCAAATGCAGTCCTCAAAAGGAGATAATGCATTTCAAGAACACGGTCCCACAGAAAATGAAAGAATTTCCTAGGAAATTAATGAGCCTAATTACAAGATAATATCCGTATTTGTCGTTCAGTAAAACCTCTGCTTTTGTTAGAGAGATCTAGAAGGAGGAGCAGTCATCGGGTGTGGTCCTAAGAAATAGCTTTCCTGCTGGTTGGAGCCACATGAAACAGAGACAGGAAGGCAATCTTAGAGTCCATAGCCCATGCCCTTCCCCAAATCCCAAGAGACTCTGCAGTAGCTTTTAAGGTACCTACGGTCTTGAATCATTACTCCATGTCTCTGATCCTTAAGATTCTCACTTTAAACCAGAGGTAGCTTTACAACCTGTGTATTGTGTACCCTTTTTGGTGTCAATTGACCCTTCAGCACTGAAGTCACCACATAGCAGATATCCCACAGATGAGATATTTGCATTACGATATGGTAACAAAATGATAGCTGTGAAAAAGCAACAAAATTAGTTTTATGGTTGGCCTCACCACAACGTGAGGGACTGCATTAAAGGAGTGCAACATTAAGAAGGTTGGCAATCAAACACAGAATATTCAAAGACTTATTTTTATTCTATGTGTTGGTCTGAATAAACTTTTGTTCCCCACATGTATGACTAGTACCAAGATAGGCCAGAAAAGGGTATCAGGTTCCCAGGAACTAGAGTTGTGAGCAACCATGTGAGTGTTGGGAACTGAGCTTGGGCTCCTCACTGTCTCTGCAAGAGAAGCAAGTGCTCTCCAGCACATACCTGGGATATTTAAAATATTAATACGAGATGTCTTAGTAAGCCTCTCAGTGCAATGACTGGAGTAGCACCAAATCCAGCAGACTTCACAAGTAGTGACTTTACATCTGTAAATTTCACCAACCACAGATAGAAAAGAATTGAAAGTTGTCTTAACTGGGTATTTGAATAATTATGTTGTCATTTCTTCATGAAGAACACAGAATAAACCCTGCTTTATGGCATTAATACTACATCGATTATTACAATGATCTAGAGGTATAAAGTATATAGGAGGAATGTGCGGGAGATGTACAAATATCATATTACATAAGGAATTTGAGTGTCCACAGATTTGGGTGTCAGTGGGGCCCCTGGCCGTATTCCTTGCTGTTATAAATGGATAAGTATAGTCATTCCATGATCACTACCATCCTAAACATTAGGTATGTTATCTGTATGACCATTGTAGGTTAGTTCAGACTCCTGCAGTATGAAGGACTAAGTATGTGAACTTGGAGCTCTCTGATTAGGAGAAATGCACTAAGATTATGTGGTAGGTGTGAATGTCAGTTTCGCATAGTAGGAAAAAAAAACCAAACACAACAATGATTAATAAATGGATAAAGGTTCGTGATCTTTCTTAAATAGATAATTATTTTTGCAATCAGTGCAGTTTTATACTGTATTAATGTGTGACATTGATTATTTTTTATTTTTTGGAAATTTTATATACATATTGTGATAATGTTATCAATTTGACAGAATCTAGAACCACCTGGAACATGGACTTGCCTATAAAGGATTATCCTGATTCCTTTAACTGATGTGCAAAAACACATCTCAACTCTGGATTGTTCCCTGGGCTTGGGATCCTGAATGGTACAAATGGAGAAGTCAAATGGAACAGTAGTGGGTATCCATCTCTCTTTTCTTTCTGAGTGCAGATGTGATACGATCAGCTTCCTCAGTCTCCTGCAGCTCTAATTTCTCTGTCTTAATAAACTGTACCCAGAACTGTGTGCCAGAATAAACCTTGTAGCTCAAAATTGCTTTAGTCAGAATATTTTATCATATCAGCAAAGCCAGCTAAATTATGCGTTTAATAAATTTTGGCCCTTTTCGTTCTTTGTACCCTCTCTCAAGCTCCGCCCCTTCCACTTTCCCACTAAAACCATTCATTCCATCAAGTCCCCTAAGTACTTTGATACATTATTCTGAATTTTGAAACCTGCTGAGGTAAATAATTAGGTAGTTTGCATGTGTTTGAATCAGCAGGCTGAATAACTAAGACACAGACAACTTGTGCAAAATGTAAATTTTGATTCTAACAGGGTATTCACAGAAATTCCAGTGGGGAAGATGGTGGTATGAGGAATATCAAGATGGCAGAGACTCAGTAAATAGAGTCATAGCAGTCCGATTGGAGCCTCTGTTGCTCTCATACACTTGCTTTGAACTGCACAAATCCTTTCAGTATCAATGGGTGAAGTACCAGAGCCATTACCCTAAAAATGAATTTATAGCAGTGGGAACGGCAGCTGTGTGAAGCCTCAACGGGCCCTAAAAGGCTTTTAAGGTTAAGAGAACTTCAAGTGGCTTCTGAGAGAGAAGGAACCTTATATGATCAGATTTCTGGGGTGGGTAGGGGTCCCAGAACAGTCTTAAGAAAAGAAAAAGATTCCTAACTATTATTGGTTCATAAACAATGTTAGCAAACTTTTTGGATCGTAAGGATGATATTTTCTGAAGAGAAGACACTTATATACTCATGTTAGAAATCACATGGGGGATTTTACTTTGTAACAATGATTTTTAAGTACAAAGTTTAAGTTAAGTGAGTTGAGGCTAAAATCCCAAATGACTGTAACCTAGAACATGTCTTTCTGCACTGTCCTCTCTGGTGAGGCTTCACTCATTGGTTCAAACACCAGCCAGTGACTGGGTTACAGGATAACAGTAGAAACCCAGAGCAGAGTGCATACTCAGAAATGGTGACCTGCACTGATGCTGCAGAGTGTGTTACGAAGGCTTAAAGAACCCCGTAGTAACCGTGTCCTCTCATACAAACCACAACCAATCACATATCATATACACAGCTTTTTAATTTTGTTTTTTCTTTCAGACAGGGTTTCTCTGTGTAACAAACAGTCCTGGCTATCCTGAAACTTGCTTTGTAAACCCTGGTGGCCTTGAACTCACAGAGATCCACCTGCCTCTGCTTCCCAAATGCTGGGATTAAAGGCATGCATGCACCACCACTGACCTGTTAGGTATATCTTATTCTGTTTTCTTATAGTTTCTGTTGCTGTGAAGAGACACCATGACTATGACAACTCTTAGAAAAGAAAACATTTAATTGGGGCTGGTTCACAGTTACAGGGCTTTAGTCCATTGTCATCATGGTGGGAAGTACAGCAGCATGCAGACAGGCATGGTGCTGGAGAGTATCTGTGAGTTCTATATCTGGATGCTTTGGCATCAGGAAGAGACAGTGATACACTTCCTCCAACAAGGCTACACCTACTAATAGTGTCACTCCCTATGGACCTATGGGGTCTGCTTTTACTCAAACCACTGCATCTATATTATTCATATACAATTAAGTAAAAAGTTTTGTAAAGTATAAATTACTATGATATAATATTTTCTTCAAAAGAAATAGAAAAGTCAAAATATTATCATTTCCTATTATTTCACATAACCATTATCAAGCTCAATAATAATTCTACTTACATTTAAAGAAATACACGTGATATTCAAGAAGTTCCCCATATTATTCTAAAATTGTGAACATATTTCTTTCTCTGTGGCGCAATGACAAGCCACATGCCCTACTGCTGATCTACTGTCTGAAAACTTCCCCTGTAAAGCTGTATTTTGAGACCTTTGGGGGAGTCAGTTTGTGGTACTGGAGATCTATCCCCAGAATCCTCCAAATTCAAAATAGTTGCTCTACCTCTGAGCTGCATCCACAGCTACAGTGATTAAATAAATGGCTGAGGAAGGAATATTTCATAATGGAGATATCCCTTACGGGTTTTAGATTGATAATGTCTTAAAAGTGAAGACTGCATGAGTCATCTTCACTGTCCCGGCTGGAGAAAAATGCTCATGACCTCACAACAGGTGCAAAGTTTAGTTGATGAGGCTGTGATCGGATTCAGACATTTGTGGGTTTGAATCTCACATCTACCCCTTTAAAAATGAGAGACTTTGGCCAAGGTAGCTCAGTATTGTATCACCAATAAATGGGAGACATATTTGTTCTAGACTATTTTATAGATTAAAGGAGAGGTTCAGGTTAAGTGTAGGTTAAGATCTGGTTTACATAAGTCAATGAAGAGGACTAACTTAGCATTAATACAGTCATGACAACAGGCTGCAGTATAACAATACTGGGACTAAGACTCACCCTTACAACAACCAGGAAAATACACAGACAGAACCCTGGGGGGGGAACCAATCAGAACTGAGACAATCAAGTACTAGATGCTCCAGAACATTGAGAATAGTTTACACAACTTGTATATAGGTTGCCAATTTCTTCATAGGAACTCCAGTACTAATCCCTGTTTGACAAGACTCCTGCTGCCCCACTTCTTCCCAATCAAGAGTTCAAACCCCACCTAAACCTGGAATTTCCCCACCTCCTATCCTTTACTTCTTAAAAACCCTGCCATAGCTGAAATCAGTGCTCTCCCTTATCCAACCAATGGGTCGGAGCAGAAGGAGAGTCCTACTGTGACCTTGCAAAAAAGCTCTTTGCTTTTAACTCAGGCTCCTGGTGGTCTCTGGGGGCTCATGACAGGGGCATGGCACGATTTGTGTCTGTTATAATTTTCTACATCATTTATCATACATTAATCACACACCGTTAGGAGTCCTTTTGCTACTAAAGGGAAGTGAAATTTCAGTAGTGTTAACCACTTACGAGATGCACTGTCTTTTTGAATCTTTGCCCTTCATCCTTTATTTGTATTAAAATAATAGTCGTTTACTTTACTTCCACTCAAACCACATGCTTATGACGTATCATGCTGTAATCAGAAAACTGAGAGAAAGCAGAAAACATTACTGACTTCCTGGTGCAAGGTTCTACCAGGGCCTCAGAGAAGGAGTACAGAAGGGATAGGTTCCTTAGCTGGGGTAGATAAAGGACAGCATTGACGTAAAAGGTAAAACAGGCGAGCTGATAGACTCAGGTAAGGTCACTGGGACAGGAGCAGATGAGGAAGGCCAGGCAAAGCTTAAGAATCTGACCAGCACTCTGAAAGAGAGGAAGAATTACTGCTGATGGGGAGTATGAGGTGACTTCTCCTCAACAGATGTGAGCTAACATCTATTTGCCCCAGACAGACAAAAGAAACACACAAGTCTAATTTAGGGAACCAGTGAGTTTATTGGGGTTAATTACAGGATCATGGAGGAGTCAAAGACAGCTGTATCATGAAGAAGCCCATTCCATCAGCCCTGGAGCTCCCTGCGATTTGTAGGCATCTGGAATTGTAGATGCTATTTCCTTTGCTTGTGTGTGTGTGTGTGTGTGTGTGTGTGTGTGAGGGGACTTATCAATCTTGTATGTTTCAGAAATTCCTTGAGACTACATGAGATATGTTTACTTCCTGAACCCTATGTGTTTTGTTTCGTTTCTGGGTCTTAACAGCCTGCCTTTTTTTCTTTCTAGGAAGGGATTTTTTTTCAGTTCAGATGAAATAAGTACATAACAGAGAGAGAGATGATACAAGAAAAATTGAGGAGCAGAGAATAGCTCTTCAAAGTAAGGGAAGAATCCTAGAGGGAGGGCACACAGGCCTTAAACTAAAGATACCCATGTGTGTTGAGATTTAGGGGAAGAATCCAGCTTGAGATGTGCGGGATATTGAATTATACTTCTAACCCAATGCAATTTATATAGAGAATTTGAAGTATAGACCCCTTAGCTTTAGTTTCTGTAATAAAAGCTGATACACCAAGTGATTTGAAATCACAGAAACATTCTCTCACAACCATGAAGACTGGAAGTCTGAGACCAATGCTGGCAGGAGCATGTATACTCTGCAGTCTCGATAGGAGACCCACAGCATGCTTTTCCCAACTTCTTGGAGTTTTTAAAAACCATCGGTATTTCTAAGTTGGCAGATGTAACATTTTAATCTCTGCCTCTGCCTTCTCTGAACTTTCTTCTTCTGTTCTATGTCTTTATGTCATAGTTTCTTTATCATGTGCAGATCCCATTAATTAAAATAAAGCTTTCTCTAACTTAAAATAAATTTATTTTAACTTTAATATGACTCAGAAACTTTTTAGATTCCAAAATGAGATCACATTCAGAGGTTTCAGTGAGTGTGAATTCTGAGAGTATGCTATCCCATCCAGTATTACCTTGACAATCATATGTAGCTCTGAAAAGAATGAAACACTCTCATTTGTGATAATATGTAAGGACTTGAAGATCACTATGTGAGATGAAATAAACCAGGGGCAGAAAGACAAATTTGTATTATATATACATGCAATACTACTGTTAATGTACATGATTTTAAAAGATTATATTTATAGAATGTGAGAAGAAAATGGTGTTGACCTCAAACATGGAAAGTAGAATGGCAAGTGGAGAAGTGAAGAAAGGTTGATTACCGGGTACTAAGTCACTGTGAGACACAAGTAAGAAGCCATGGTGTGGATTTTTACATTAGGGTGACTACAGATAACAATTACATACAGTAGCTACTACATAAGAATTAGAAGAAAAGATGGATATTGAATATTTTCATAATGAAGAAATAATAATCATTAAGGAGGCAGGTATATTTGACCAGATATGAATATTGTTCAATGTCTGCCCATATCAAACATGAGAGAGCCCCACATATTTATACATGCACACACACACACACACACACACACACACACACGTAAGTAAAAAAATTAAAGGTAGAAGAACACTATCATTCCATATGTGTCTCATCAGTGGCTTCCCAGAACCTCAAGAAAATCTCAGTCTTCTGTGTCCATCCTCCTTGCCCTCACCTAAAAGTGCCCAGGAAAGACTATCTCAGGAGCCCATACAAAACCATGGAACAATAGAAAAGTGCCAGCAGCTTAATTAAAGCTACTCTGTACATTTAAATGATGGGAAGGAGAGTTTGGAGTTAAACATAGGACTAAGGTTATAAACTGAATGGAAGTGACTTTTTTTTTATAAAGGATAGTGACTAAATAGCTTGGAATTCTTTCAAACAGGGTACAAATTAGACTCAATGTAATAATTTAGAGAGTAATTGTCAGTAAATAAAGTTTATACCTATAATTTCTGATATGAATAATGAAATTTGTAGTTGGGAGATGTCTGATGGATGTCAAATGAAGGGCCAGCTTCATTAATAGATCCTTGAGAAATGGAAGAAGGTGGTGATTCAAAAGAAAAATTACCTCCAAAGGGAGGTGAGACTTTGTGGAAGGAAGCATATCACTGAGGGGTGGGCTTTGATGTCTTTTTCTCAAGCGTCATCATTATGACAGTCAGTAGGCTTTCTGTTGCTTGCAAGATACAACATTCTCAGCTCGATCACCACATTTGCCTGCATGCTGCCATACTCCCTGCCATGATTGTAAAGTACTGAACCTCAGAATCTGTAAGCAAGCCACCTCAATTCAATATTTTCTTTATATGATTTGCTGTGGTCATGGTGTTCCTTAACATCAATAAAAACCCAAATCAAGAGAGAAGTTGGGAGCAGGTACTAGGTATTGTTGTGATAGGCCTGACCATATTTTTGTTTGGAGTAATATGGACTTTGGTACTTTGGGTTAAGAAAGCAGTGGCATGCTTTAAGCACCTCTTAAGGGAGCACACTAGTAGGAGCATGGAAGACACTGGTGCTGATAGTAATCTGAAATGTCGAGAGCTGATTCAAGAGATTTCAGAGAATTTTAGCATATTGCCTAGAAATCATTCTTGTGATATTGTAGTGAAGAATGTGCCTGCCTTTTCTCCTTGTCCAAGGTGTCTGTCTAATGCTAAAGTAAAGAGTTTTGGATTAATTCAATTGGAAGAAGAAATATCAAAACAACCTAGTAGACTCTGTTGTGTGGCTATTAGCGGAAACACTAATGAAGATCTAGAATAAAAAGAAGCCAGCTGAGCAGGGTAAATTTTGAAATATAAATTCCAAAGAGAAAAAGAGCACCAGGAAGTGCAATGGAGATAAATGGATTAAGAAATGGAAAATAGGGAGTGGCGACCTTAGGGCAAGATCCCACACAGATATATTTTCAACTTGTGAAAGTAAGTAAAGCTTAGAGCTGGGTGTGATGGGACACACCTTTAAGCCCAATACTGAGATGGCAGAAGCTGGTAGTTCTTTGAGTTTGATGCCAGCCTCTTTAATAGAGCAAATTTCAGGACTTCCAAGCTTAGGCAGAGAAGTACAGAAAGCTGGTGAAGACGTAACTGAATGGGGAGGGGGAACATTTTCCAGGCCCAGTGAGAAGCAAAACTTGGCAGCTTCAGTCAGGTGGTTCTGGCTTTAGAGTTAAAGATAGAAGAAATGGGTTATGAGATTTGCCTTTGTGCCTAAGAAAGCTGCTGAGGCCAGGCATGTGTCAGGGGTGTTCCCGAATGGAGGCCTTTGCATCAAGGTGTGGAGATGAATCTTGGATATCCTTGGAGAACCTAAGATATTAGAGATTCCAGAGTCATGGAGCACCTGCCAAGGAGCGCTGCTAACAGGGAGTAGAACCAGTGCAAGAGAAAGAAGTGCATTGCAGTCAACAATGCTGAACAAATTTGGAGCTGTGGAGGATTTTTGGTTTTTTGTTTGTTTGTTTGTTTGTTTTTTGAGACAGGGTTTCTCTATAAATTTTGAAGGTCTATCCTGGAACTAACTCTTGTAGTCAAGGCTGACCTTGAACTCACAGAGATCTGCCTGCCTCTTCTTTTGAGTGCTGGGATTAAAGGCCTGTGCCACTACGGCCCAGTTCATAGAAAAGGTTTTGACATCAGACTTGGAGGTGCAGAATTTGCAGTTTGTCCAGCTGACTCTCCGTCTTGCTTTGTCCAGTATTTCCTCACTACGCTCCCTTCTCTATATCTTGAAATGGTAATGTGTATCTTGTGCTATTGTATTTTGAAAGTGTGTGATCTGTTTTTTGATTTTGATTTTTTTAAGGGGGATTACAGTTAAGAGATTGTCATGTATCTCGAAAGGGATTTTGAACTTTAAAACAAGTTTGAGACTACTATAGACAATGGGAACTTTTGAAGTTGACTGAATGCCCCTTTTTGTTTTATAGTAAGGCTATAAGCCTTTGGGGGCCAGGGAAGGGAATGTGGTGGTTTGAAGGAAAATAACACCCCCAAACGGTGGCTCTACTAGAAGGTGTGGCCTTATTGGAGAAAGTATGTCACTAGGGGCTGGACCTTAAGTCTTTTTCTCACGTTTCATCCACTGTAACAGTCCATAGACTTTTTGTTGCCTGCAAGAAGTAACCCTCTCAGCTCCAGCACCACATCTGCCTGCAGTCTGCCATGATCATAACAGGCTGAATCTCTGAAACTAAGTGAATAGATATTTTAGTTATATGAGTTGTCATGGTCATGGTGTCTCTTCACAGCAATAAAACCCCAAACTAAGACAGAAGGAATGTAATACAATATGTCTGCTAGGCAGTACCACACCCAAATCCAGTGCGACAGAATTACACAGAGCTGGAAAGTAAGAAAATCTTTGTGTTCTAAGAGCCAGAACAAGCCCCAGAAGACATGGATCACACTGACCTCCTTCTTGAGGTTTGCCTTTTACTTGATTTTTTTTTTCACCATCTGCAAAGGGATATAAGTTTTTAAAGCATCTCCTCTCTGATACAGTCATGGCAGTTTTCTGGTCAAGTCTTTTAAAAATACTCAGGGTCACTTTTCAAGTTGCTCACCCCACCCTGTTTCTAGTCAAGTAAATTCCCTGAAGATGCTCACTGAATGCAGAACAGGAGCCAAACATCAAACAAGAAAACTAGAAAGTGGAAAAGAACACTGGAGTTGCTAAAATGGAGAAACTTTTTTTTTTAGTATCGTGTCAATGCCCTTTGGTCTTCTGACCAGGTATTCCAAGCACACTGTTTGAACTAGGGTTCACTAGAGGTACATTTTTTAAAAGTCTGTTTTTTTCCCAGCATTATCATGCCAGCTGGAGTTACTTATTTCATTCTAACTCAGTAGGAATCCACAGGCTGCATAAAAATACATTAAGGAATATTTATACGATGGCAAGCAGGACCAAATACATGAGAAAGAATAATATTGTGCATTGCTCATTATAAACATGATCATTTTGTGTATGTAACGGATGTGTTGTTAAAGCACAGTGGGTTGTTTGAAGTTTACAAGTTTGTTATGGATTGATTTATTCATGAAATGCTTTGTTTCTATGACAACTTTATTGGTTTGCCTGTGGTCTAAATACATATAGGCATGGCAGGAATTCCACGGGACAAAACAAATTACACACTCCCTTCTGAATCACTTGCTGCCTTTAGGGAGTGTAGCAAAAGAATTTCCAACCAGGACAGACATCACCATGCGCAGAGCGAGCATTAGAGAGATCACATAATAAGAGGGAAGAGGCTTTTAAAAAAGAATAACTTAGAAGTCTCCAATGGCCTCCAACTCTATCAGAGAAGGGAAGATGGAAATGAACAGCCCAACGCTCAATGTAAGATAACAGAAATATAGTCTACCCATAATGCATGAGGTTTTTTATTTAAGCACAAACATTGATCAAAGACACACAATTCTTGTCATAAATAATGTCCCTTGAAGAATACCATTAATATTCACAACATTTGTGTAACTACAAAAGAGCCTCAAAATTGTTTAGAGAAAATAATGGATTTTTGGAAGATAAAAGGAAAAGGTGAAAGAGATGGAGGGAAGGAGGGAGGGAGATAGGAAGAAAGGGGAAGATTTTTGTGCACCAGGGATAATCAGGGAGGGAATAGCTTCTAGTTATCTAGTGAAACTGAAGTCAGGGAAAACATGCCAAAGCATGTGAATGCTAGAAAATAGAGAAAAATGCACACACACACACACACACCTTGTATGGAAGCAAGAAGTTGATATCAGATATCTTCTTTGATTATTCTCCATCTCACTTTAGAGACAGGGGTTCTCTGAACCTAGAGTTCACTGATTGGCTAGTCTGGATGGCCAATGAAGCCTCATGATCCTGATCTTCCTGTCTCTACCACTCTAGCACTATGCTTACTAGTAAACACCCTTGCATTTGGCTTTTTACATGTGTCTTCAGAATTTAAGCTTAGAACTTTACCAGCCGAGCCATCTCTCTAGTCCCTTATACTTTTGCCAAACTACCTTGAGTTTCCTGCTCTTCTTTTCATTTCTACAGACATTGTAAGAATGTGCTCATAAATGAACAGGATGGAGTGTGAGAGCAACTTCTGGAATTATTTCATCTCCATGTGTTTGAGTTCTGGCAAGTCAAGTCAGAGGTGAGCATCTGACTTAGGAGAATCAAGCCATTTATTTGTCAGAGATTCATTTCTTTTAATAATTGAATGTTGGAAGGAAAAGTATAAAAAATGAATGGCAACATCACAAGAATTTCTGATGGGAAGAGAAAGTAGAAAGGGAAGAAGGAAAGGCAAGAGGAAGAATAGGGCTAAAACATGGCCTAGGCATCAGAACATTGCTCAGATACAGGTCTATAATAACATTCTAAGTTACATATACCTTAAAGGGCAAAAAAGCCTATCTGTTGTTTTTAATGTTGTCCATTTCAACGAATTTGGAAGATAGAATATCTTCCTAAAAATTCAGCATTAAAATTCAATGTACTTATATTTCAGAGTTTGTACAACTTGAACTTGATGGTCAAATCAAGATTAACTCCAATCCACTTTTGATAACTGAATGTTCTGTGTATTGACTTTAGGTTTCTAGAGTTCACAGCAGTATCATCAGGGTTTTACAGGTAAGACCAATATGAAGTCACCACTGATGTGTATGCGATATGAAGAAATTGTTGTTAATATACAACATTCTTCTCTTCAAACATCTAAATTTAAGTGCAGATCAGGAATTGTATACATAATGATACCCAAGCAAAATCCATTTGTGTTCTTTTTACTGTTGTGATCTGAACAAGAATCAAGCCTTGCCTCTCCCCACACAGCACCCCTTCCTCAAGCATCCCCTCCCATACTCTTAAGTTGATAGCCCCATTTTATTTAATTATTGCTGTTACCAACATAATAAATACATATCTTGGAGCCTCTGATGAAATAGATGAGCCAGATGCTGTTTCTCAAATGCCTTCCCCAGATTATGGTCATGGATTATGGCCAGCCTCAGCACTACCCTGGAGGTACAGTTGCCTCCCTGTGTAAGCTACTCACCTGCAGAAACATTCCTCATTACAGACAACATTTTTTTGCCACCTACCCAGGGATCAGGAATTTTTAATTTACAGATTTTTTTTTTTTTGGAAGGCTGTCTGAGGACTGACAGGAATCTCTACTCCTCCCTGATGCCAGAGAGGAGAAAGGGATGGATTTCCTTAGAGTTTTTGTTTGTTTGGTTTTTTTTTCTGTTTTGTTTTGTTTTCCCCTTTCTGATACTTCCTAAGGAGAAAGCTTGGGTCTTCTAGGGAAAGTGCAATACTGACAGAAGAAATTCTTTAGCACACCCACCCCCAACTGCATGTTCACAAGGAAATGTGCTCTGATAAAAACGCCAACAATGGCACTGCAGATCCACAGACTCTATTTATGTCCTGATGGGAGGGTGTCCCATTCAAGGGAGTGTGCAGCATTTCAGCTTTTTGCAGTCCTGTCTGCACAGAGGTCACCCAGATACAAGTAGACCAGATTAGTAAATAATCATTACTGATTTCGAAGGATTAACAAAGTCAAAAAGCAAAAAGAAGAATAATTGAATCATCTTCCTGGAGGCTCCTGCAGAGTTCACCAGGGGAATTCATATGGTTTGAACATCTTGTCTACCAACCACCTTAGTGCCTGGATCATTTTGCTAATTTGACATGGGAGGCCCCAGTGAAGCCAAAGCTAAGGCATTCTAGACATTTTAGCACTTACTATACAATAATATTTTTTTAGTTGTTATTTTCTTAACTTACTTTATGACCTGATATTCTTCTTAGCTTGTATTGCAGTGATTGAAGCCTTCATCCTTGTGAGTAAATCTTGCGGAGGTTTTGTGGACGTAACTAAAATTTCCAGCTTAAACTCCTGTGATTTCAGCTGATCAAAACCAATTTAGCATAGGCTGACCTGGCCTTGGTCAAGTCAGGGGTTCTGAGACACAGGCAAGGGAACGGATATAATCAGGAGAAGTCAGCTAATAGGCAATTAAAGCTCCATTGCTTCCCCCTATCACAAAGCTTCTTATCTAGACACTCAAACCCAAGAAACAAAGCCAGCCCAGTGAAATCACTGCCTGCTTTGCTTGGCCATTCTGGTTTCTCTCCCTTGTCTTTCTTAAGATTCGTCTGCACTCATTCAGAACTCATTCAGTTTTCAACCTCTTGATCGCCCCTCCCCCGCCAACTGAGCTTTGTGAGAATTCCGTTTTATTAGAAACATTTAGATTCTTCTTTCTTAGACACATGCCAGTTAGTTGTAAAGTGATAAAGGGTGTGGAGCATTCATCCCCTACCACTCTTAGTGAAACACACAATCCCTCGGCCCTAGGCCCTGCCAAGGTGCCTACCCAGGCTTCTCAGAGCTCCTGTTTTAATTACCACAGTTGCCTATTCCTTGGCCTCGGTGTTCCATATTTCCTCCTTATTTAGTGTGCCACTGCCAAGTCAATTTCCCTTTCATGCCAGCGTGTTGTGTTCCTTGGATCTTGACATGGCATCCTTAATATTCATGCTTCAGCTTCCGATTCCTGCCTCTTTTACAGTCATTTGCCTCTCTGAACTTTCTCTCCAGCCCCTTCATTCAGAGTAGCAGTCCAGCCTTTCCTCTCATCCCTTTTCCAATTTGATGATGACTTGGATAGGAAGAAAGCCTATATATCTCTGTTCTGTGTGTGTGTGTGTGTGGGGGGGGGTTACATACACGTAGGGGCCCTAGTGTTTGTTTCCTGTAAGTAGCAATTGGGCATATTCTAAAAAATCTTCATCAAGCAGAGTTTTAAGGAAACACAAGAGCGATTTGTGTTGTTTGCCATTATTCCCATTTTCTCAGACTGCTAATTATCAGCATGATAGAGGGAGAAGATGTGAACACTTTTAGGAAGTGTCTTTGCCGTGAAGACACAAACATGGGCATAGCTTTGGAAGCATGCTTGAGAGTAAAACGCACTGAGATAAGCAGGAGACAATATTTGAGGATTTATTATCTTTGCAATTTAATTCGTAGTTTATATAATTGACTTGCTAACGATGCTTATTTCTAGCAGCTGAATCAGATTTGTCCTAAGAATAACTGGTATCTGCAGGCTTCTGGACACCACTGTTCCCACTTCTTAAGAGAAGCAACCATATATTGCCATGTGTAACCATTCCTTTTACAGGAAGAGGTAAGGGAAGTGATGAGATTTCCTGGTAGAAAAATCATTCTGGCCTCCCAGAATCCTAGTACAATAAATTTTAGATCACTTATTCTGAAAATTTTATTGGTACATCTGAAATGAGTTAATTGGCCCTCAAGAGTAGGTAGATAACTCAAACTATTCAGTCAATTCCCATAGCTAACCTGAGTGTTAAAATGAAAACCAGGAGAAACTGTATTCATCTCTGAACTCAGCAGTACTTTACTTGCATACATCTTTAGAATATTTGCATGAGTGGACTAGTGTTAGTAGTATTACCTACTTTTGATATCTATCTCACCTAATAGTTATATGTGTAGTAAAATTGGTAAAATGTCGTCACACTGATGTATTAAGTGTCTGCATTAGATGTTAGAACTACTTGAAACAAAGCAATGGTTTCATTGACTCTTTTAACTATAAAAAGACCAACTTTCATCTTAAACAGAAAAATGCTTATTAATTATTTGAAAGCTTCATAAAAATGTATGTTGATAATATTTATACCAACTCTATCTCAGATATACTCCTTTTCCTGTCTCCTAAACTTTGTATACTATTTAAAATCTTAATAACCTATTGACTCCAATTTGTGTCACCCATTTTTCTGGGTATCAGATCATCTATTGGAGAGTGACAGACGTACCTTTGAAATATAGGAAACTAGCAATTTTCTGTGGGTAGGGAGGAATTAAAAGTCCTTAATCAAAGAGGGATAGTATAACACAGATGGATATGAGGGAGATAGGAGGCAATAAAAAAGTGATGTCTAAGTGCAGGCAGGGATGGGAGCATAGGACAGGCTGT
The DNA here is from genome assembly GCF_982192425.1 of Myodes glareolus. Taxonomy (NCBI): domain Eukaryota; kingdom Metazoa; phylum Chordata; class Mammalia; order Rodentia; family Cricetidae; genus Myodes; species Myodes glareolus. Next base: position 39,348,992 of record NC_142042.1, on the reverse strand, counting down.
GGAGGGGGTAACAAAGACAAAGAATGTTTGAAGAAGCAATATGGAAACTACTGTTTTATGACTAACCTTAATTATTGTTCTTATCCCATGGGGTATTTGTAATGACTAAATGTGATTATTGCTGCCATCCTGTGACTACAGGATAGAAAAGTTACAAAATCTGGCAGAGACATAGACATGAGCATTCATGTGTTTGTTGAAGGAACAATGGAGTCAAATGAAATTTTGGTGTGGTTTTAACCTCAGTTCCACTAATTTTACCAATATATTGACGTTTTCTGAGGCATTTTCTATTCTAGCTTATTTTGCTCAAAGTATAAATTTGTTACTGGGAAGTGAACCCAGAACCTTACAGGCTAGAGAAATGCTCTTCCACCTAGCAAAACTGTCAGTTAAATGATTTCTCTTTCCATTTTTCATTAATACTGGCAACTCAAAAGCCTGAGGTTGAAGGATAATGATTTTGAGGCTAGCCTGGGCAATTTAGTGGGTTCTGGCTCAGGGAGTAAAATGATGCATGGCAGTGGCTGAGAGTTTACCTAGCATAAGCAAGTACCTGGGTTCAATCCACAGTATAGAGAGAGAGAGAGACAGAGACAGAGACAGAGAGACAGAGAGAAGACTTTTTTTTTTAACTTTAAAAATTGTTCCCTGAACACCAAATCTAAAAGTAGTAGCCTCTTTTAATTCTCCAGATATTTATTCTCATACCACCCTGGTTTTTAAAATTTATATTGTTGCTCTAAATTGCAGTGATAAAATTTGAATCCACCTATTGTGTGCCTGTCTCTGCTTATTGCATAAAACTGTACACTTGCAGGAGATGAGGAACAATCCCTTTTCTATTTATTTTTATGTTCTTGGAGTTCTTCTTAGTACAAGAAATTAGGAGTTGATCACATGTGTAATCCTGAATGAATATTATACCCTTGAGTTTAAGCCAAATAATCAGATTGATTTCACCAGGAAGAAGATAGTTCAGTCACAATTGTAATAGATATATGAAGTATTTTAGAAGTACATGTAGTATCATCTTCTAAATTATGTTATATTAAAATTAAAATTTTTATAAAAATGTGAAAATGAACAAATTACTTATGATATAATGCTGAATTAAATGTTAGAGCAATAATATTTGGCATGGTTGTTACCAGCTTGTAGGAAATAGAAGAGAAGCAAGAAAGAGAAATAACAACACGAATGTGGCTTCATTCAGAGTACAAAATTATGATTGTTCTTTTCACATTTTTTAAAATTTTCTGTGACAGGAAAAGACAAATAGGATTTTTTTCATATTCTAGAATGCTTTTCTTAAAAGAAGTTATGGGGCTGGAGAGATGGCTCAGCAGCTAAGAGCACATACTTTTCTTACAATGGATTCAAGTTAGGTTCTCAGTACCAGCATCAGATGGTTCACAACTACTTGTAACTTCGGTTCCAAGGAATCTCACACTCTACTTGCTACAGTGCACATCTGCACTCACATGCACATACAATCTCATAAACATGCACATACATATACAAAACTAAAATATTTCTAGAAGAAGTTTTAGACTCACAGCAGATTAAGAGAAAGATATAAAAGTTTCCTACACATTTTTGTTCCTCTCAGGTACAACTTGCTCAAATTTGTTACAAATGATGAAAACACAGTTAGCCATCATAATCACTTCATGTCCCCACTTTATGTTAGAGTTAACCCTTGGTGCTGTGTCTTCTGTAAATTGGAGGAAATATAGAATAAACTGTGACTGCCATTGTAGGGGCCCATAAAATTCTTTACCGTGAAGTTGAATCATATGTTGGATAGACATTTCAGATTGGTTTCTTTCACTTAGCAATTTGCCTTGCTTTTCACTTTTCATGATTTCACTGCCTCTCTCTCTCTCTCTCTCTCTCTCTCTCTCTCTCTCTCTCACTAGCTAATAGTTCACTGACTAATGTGCCCCAGTTTATTCATTCACATATGGAAAGACAACATCACAGTTACTTCCCAATTTGGGTCCTCATTTATGAGGGTGTGTGTGTGTGTGTGTGTGTGTGTGTGTGTGTGTGTGTGTGTGATTTACTTCCTCTCCTTCATTTCTCTATTTGCACAAACTTTCATCATGTTTTGATTGCAGAGGCTTTAAAGTGGCTTTTACTATCAGTAGTATCCTCCTTCCAATATATCCTCCTTTCAATTTTTTGCTGACAAATGACTCCCTAGTCTCTCTATTTAAGTTTTAGAATAAATTATTTTGTATCCACAAAGTAAATTTCTAAAAAATTTTTACTGGAATTACACTGAATCCACAGATGAAGGTACAAGTAACTGACAATATGAAAATATCAAACCTCTCATTCTATGAACATGGAGACACTCGTCCAATCATGGAAAATTTATTGGATTTCAATCGCACAAGACTCTTGTGTTTCTCTGATAGCCATCTTGACATATATTGTTGTATTGATGTCTAAGGATTTGCATTTTAGAGAGCTAATAGAAATAGTATCCCATTTTTATTTACAAATTACATTTTCCCTTTGCTGGAAGGTAGGAAAGTGATTGCATTTTTTGAACTCATTTTGCATAATATGTCCTTGAGATTATACTTATGTTTTCCTTAAATTCTTGAATATAGATGATCATATCTTATAGTACAAAGATTATTTTATTGCTTCATTACCAACATATGTGTCTTTTATTTATCTTTCCTATCTTATTTCATTCACTTTCTGTCTACATTGAGAATGAATATTGGGAGGAAATACTTAAAATATTTCTAATCTTACAGGGAAAGCTTCTGGTGTTTCTTGATTAAGCTTTGTTTGGAAAAAAACAAATTGTCCCACTATTGTTCCTCTGTGCTATACATGAAATCTACATTTTTAGAAATTAAAATAGGCCAAAATATTCGGCTGTCAAAGTCTTGCCACAACAGTGGCAGAGCTGCTCCATTTCATTTTATCCCACTGAGCTTTAAACGGTGCCATCAATTGAGAACAGGACACTGTAGCCTAACCGAGGGATGGTGACTGTGATACTTCCCCCCGCCTCACCCAAGGCAAGAAATGCTGCTCCGAGTCAGCAATCCGAGCCACGAAAATTTCAGAATACTTCCTTGACATAAAACAATCAATGCCAGCCTTACTGGATTTCTGCTGGCTATGGAGAATTCGGTCTCACCCAAAAGAGAATAACAGCTATAAAAACTGGATAGACGTTATGGTAGGGCAAACTTACAGTCAAAGTTGTTGGGAATTAACACAAGTAGACATGGTGATTCAAAACATCATTGAGAGTTTTGTCTATTTACCTGGGTTCTCCATAGAAGATGAGAATGATAATCAACAATAGAACTATTTTGAAATGTGGTGGCCACAATGGACTAGGAAGTGAGCTGACTGTTAGTGATAAGAAATTACATACAGTGGAAAATATGTTGAATATCATCTGCAATATTAGACACAGGAATTGAAGATTACTGATGATAAAGGTGAGTGGTATAAAATATAGTGAAATAACCTAGAATGTCTTTCAGACAGATATAGGAGACAGAGCCTAGATGTGGCCATTACTCAAATGAGAAATAATTCTAGTGTGGGGGAGGAAGTGGCAGGTGGTAGACTGTAAGGCTTGCATGAATCCAATAAGCTTAGACATACTGGAGTCTTGGAATAAAGCGTCGAGCTCTTAAGATGGTTGAACAGACTTTGAGATTAGAAAGAATGCCATCCACCATACTCATTATTTCTGGTCCCATCCCTCATACTACAAAGGAGTCTGAGTATCAGAGAGGTTATATTACTTGAAAATGATTCTAACACAATTTAAAAACCGAGTAAATATTATATTCTACCGTCCTTAACTCCTGCATGAATGTTTCTTTCACTCTCTTATGGGACTGTTGTTTGCAGTTGGACATTAAGAATTGTGTGAGAATACTGTTCTTTGGAGATCTGGGAAGAATTTTCCTGGGCATTGCATTGAATCTGTAGATTGCTTTCGGTAAGATTGCCATTTTTACTATGCTAACTCTACATATCCAAGAGCATGGAAGATCTTTCCATTTTCTGGTGTCTTCTTCAATGTTTTTCTTCAAAGATCTAAAGTTCTTGACATACAGGTCTCCCACTTCTTTGGTTAAAGTTATTCCAAGATATTTTATGCTATTTGTGGTTATTGTGAAGGGTGATGTTTCCCTGATTTCTTTCTCAGACCATTTATCATCTGTGTAAAGGAGGGCTACTGATTTTTCTAAGAATAGGTAGAAAAGGAAGGAGCCAGATTTTATAAGTTGACAAGCCATTTGAGTTTTTCCTTTAAAAAGGGGAGAATAGTTGATTATTTCAGAGTGTTATAGTAATAGATGACAAACATTGGATTAATATGAAAAAATATTTCTGGGTATTGAGATCTGGAAGATGACTTTGGGGGGTTTGTATATTTCCAGATATAAAATGGCAAGGACTTTACCTATAGTGGTAATTATATGCATAAGATAATGAGCTGTTAAGATACAGGAAATTATAAATGTATGGTTTGAAAATTGGTTAGTTATTATAAACCAGAAGAAAAGAATTTGAATTCAAATTATTGTGAATAAATGATAGACATGTGTGTGATTGTAATAACTAAGATGTACTAGAAATGACCAAGATATAATTATTTACAGATTATAAACATTTATGTGTCATGCCCATGCATGACACTGATTATTTAGCATAATAAGCAGACAAAAGCAGTAAGGGTGTGTCTGGTCTGAATAGTCAGGAGCACAGGGAATTCATCTTGACATGTTTTGTTTAGAGTAAATCTGAGACTCCAGTGCAAACATCTTCAGACAGTGAGAAGTGTTGGCTCTGTTAAGAGAATAACAAGGTTGAAGACAGATTTGAGACAAAATGAGGTCTCTAAAGTCACATCGAGGGAGACATTATTAGCACTCCACAGAAAGTGCCTTGGGACCAAAGGACATTGAAAGTGTGGGGAGACTTTTAAATAAAAAAGAAGAAGAAGAAGAAGAATGAGCGCCATAAACATTGGGGAGCTCAATAAAAATTGATTTATTTTTCAGAATCTTCCTGGGATAGAGAAAACTATATTATCTCGAGGTAAAACTACAACGTTAGAAGGCTCTGCTCTTCATACAGGCATTTTACAATTCCAAATGTCTCCTCCATCTGTCACAGAAGTGGGTGGAACATACTGTACCGTCTTAGAAATTTGAGGGCATTTATATAAAAAGTACTTGGGCAAATGGCAATTTCTATCACAGTAGAAACATATGCAAAGAAGTGTGTAGTATTCTGTCAGACACAGATTTTTTTTTCTTTCTTTTTAGTTCAGTAGATCAATAGTCACAATCAGAAAGAGGCAAATGAGGTTAGTTTTTTTTCCTGTCCCAATTATGTTAAAGACATAAACCCTTTGTCGCATTTTGATCCAGGGTGAGGAGAAAGAGTTGGCAGAGAGGAGAAAGACCAGGCAAAGCTGTTTCCAGAGTGAAAGCTTTGGAACTGATGAGGAAAAACTAATTTGCAGGTCTGCTTCCCTTGGAGGCCTTGGTGAGGCCCTGAGAATAGTGACTCAGGCAACCCAGGCTCTTGACACGGGAGACCCTTCCAGCTACCCTCCCTCCCCCCTCACAGAAGCGTATATCTCATCATCTTCTGTTCTTTCTTGTAGTTGCCTTTCCATTCTAAGTTTTTCTCCAGCTTTCCATTTACCCTTTTAATATGCTAGTGCAATGTGGGTCAATATATACTAGGAGAAAACCAAGCCAAGGAAGTGTATACCAACACTGTGATATACTTCTCTCCGGTTCGCATTTGTTAATTTACATACTACTTCTCTATGGATTTGTTTTAATCTCTTGGAACCTTAAAAGCATTTCTTATGGAAGTGTAATTTTCGTTCCCTCTTTACAACTAGAAAATCTGACCCACTTTAAAGTTAAGTTCTCATCTTATTTTTCCCTAGAAACTAAAATTAGATGTTTGGATTTCTTTTTAATAAACAAACATTTAGGAGTGTGGCTTGTGGAGGAGCAACAGCTTCTGTTCGGTAATTGGCATTTTCCCCCTTTCTGGTGACTCACATTCATCCGGCTGAATTTAGAAACCTTTTACTAGCCATATTGCAGTCCTAATATTATACTTTTAATGTGTTTTCAAACACAGGTTTAAAACAGTGGGAAAAAATGTCCTCACTACTGCAAAGGACCAAGAAGAGCTGGAGTAACCTGAATTCTCTATTTCTAAGAAAGTAAGAAAACAACAACAACAACAACAACAAAAATACGGATCTCAGTGGCCTCAGCCATGTTTGAAAAGCCCTGAATTTGAAATGCCTCATAAATGTACTCCATTTTCTCTGATGGTATGGAAACAGACAATAGGTGTTCCAGAAATGATAATAGAATAAAAGCACAGATGAAGGAATCAATACAGATCACACTTTTTAATGTGGAAACACATAGACCGAGGTTTCCATTCGAAATACTTGAAGCTGGAAAAAAAAAACTAAAATGAAATCTTTGTCAGGTGCAAACCTTAAAATGAAATGTTGTGCTCGATGCCAATTCTAATATACTGCCAACTTCACTTATCTGTGTGAGCGACTGTTATTTCTTTAAAGAAAAAAAAATAAAGGAAGCTATTTAAATTTTTCCTCTAATTCATCCACTTGTCCTTAAAAACGAGACCCAGAGGACTGAAGAGTGACTGGTAACTTAGCAGCAAACTGGAAAGCAGCAGCCTCGGCTTGTGCCTCATTATGTACCCAGAGCCCCGCAACCTGCCATGGAACCACGCAGCCACAGTTGGCCACCGCACAGCTCGGGGCTCCACTCTGAAATGGTAGCAGGTGGCTGGGAGCTGAAACCAAAAGCTGAAATTATCTTTACAATTGTGCCTTGACCCTGTGCCTGCAAATATAAGAGGCAGTAATTGTATACGTGAGCTGTGAAAAGAGCGGTTTCTTTGATTTAAATTCATATTTGCAGCGGTTACAGTTCATGTATTTATGAATTCAGAAGTATACGCAAAGTTTTTATACACACACACACACACACACACACACGGTTTATTTGTTAATATGGCCTTCAGCTTTCTATAGTCAGGTTGGGTTGGTGTGGCTGTTACAATTTGCTTGTACAGAAGGAGCAGTAGATTGAGCCTTCAGAGTCCCACCCGGCGAGGCTGTCTCCACTTAGGAACCACAAGTCCAAGAGGCCTTAGAGCTGCCTATAAAACCTAGGCCTTGTGCTGCAGAAACGCTAGAGCTGTCAGCAATGCGAGAGAAGGCCTAGAAGGAAGAAAGAATGAATATTCATCCAACAAATGCCGCCTAGAGAAGCCGGGAAAATAACTGATAAACCAATATATTTGGCTGAGGTATTACACATGATTGAAAGAAAAAAAAAAGACATTAAAATATGGATGGGTGGAAGGCATTTCAGGGAGAATTTGTCACCAGATGGTAAGTAGTTACAAAGCTCTGTTCTCTCTATCTATAACTTAGAAAAATGGTCCCAGTTAAATGACCTCATAGACTTGACGTAGAACGATTTTCCAGAATCTCCACAAATAAAGAGTGCATCCTTACTGGTGTTATGCCAAGAAAAAGCGTTTTGGACTCTCTCAATCTAAGCCACCTTTTCTTTTCAAAATGGGAAATAGCGCTATTTTCATGGAAAATATCTCATGCATTTACCATCTATGGTGTGAATTAGCAGAATTTAGAGGGTATGCAAGCCATCCCTTGACCTAGTGATTCCTTGGTTCCCTCAGAGTTTTGGAGACAAACTGATGGGATCAAGAGAAAGGTGGACTCTTTTAAGGGACATCTCTAACCTGAATTTACAGATTTTCTGTAGTCTTTTCTCATTATGTGTTGTTCTTATTGTCTCTAGAATGGTCTATCCATCTGTATGGAATAATTTTTAGGTTGCTTCTAAGTTCAGCATCAACTTTCTCTCACCATTTACTTGGAAAGAAGTCATTAAGTATCCTAGAGTTCAAATTTTAGTCCTGACCCTGCTGCACACTAAACAACCAAAAGCAAACTTCCAAAAAGTCAGTGACTTCAATTTCCTCATCCCTGTGAACA